>NW_011889974.1:0-9001 GCF_000151845.1 Pteropus vampyrus
CAGGCGATCGCAGCTTATGACCTTGGTTTGGAACTGCTTGTCCCATTGAGTGTCAAGTGCCTCGCTTGTCACGTGGCATACGCCCTCCAGGGCTGCAGGCAGGCCCGACTGCAGGGCACCGACATTCTGAGGCCTTTCTGAGCCTGGGCCCCTGGGAGATGAGGGCTTGTGCGCAGCCACAGGGGACTTGTTTGGACGCCCCGAAAGGGACACATGAGCCTTTCGCTGTCGTTTTTTAAAAGCGTTTATTGTTAAAAATCTGTCAGGGTAACTATTACTAATTTTAGATAAACAGTATAAAATTAAACCAATATTTTGAAAACCTGTCTTAAAAAAGTAATTAGAGCTGTTTTTCAGTAGAGCACGCGCATGTTTGAAGAAGGCTTTGCTTTAGTGCGGAATTCCCCCGCTTCGGGACCTGCCGAGCTTGTGGGTTTTGGTCCCGTTCCAGACCTTTCGCAAACAAGAGGCCGTTCACCGGTGTGCTTAGAACGTCTATTAAGGAATTAACTGTCCTCCCGGGACCCAGCGCACCCGCTGCGCTGGCTGAGGCGGCGGCTCTCACTCCTTAGCGACAGGCTTTTCTCTTTACTCTCCGGCATTTCCAGAGTTTCTTCCACAGCCCGAGTTTGCCGAGCCGCGTCCGCCTCCTGCTCCAGGGTGTGCGGCTCCTTCCCTTGTCCACGGTGCGGGCCACCGCATCCCGAGTGCCCGCCCGTCTGGGCCCCGTCCGCGGTGGCCGCAGACCCCCACCCTGAAAGACGAGCTCGAGGGATAGGGCGGGAGCGTGACAGGTTAATGACCAAGAAAACTGCCCCAGCCTGCTTCTGATTAAAAGTGACAAGTCGCTCTCCTGACCCTCGGCCGAGCTCGCGGTGCAGGTGGAGCACGCGGTCCCGTGGGAAAGGGCTGGGGCACCCGGTCACGCTGGGGCCGTGCAGCTGGCAGGCTGGATGGCTTTAGTCCGGTCACTCTGCCTCTCTGGCCTTCACTCACTTGGGTCCATACGGACGTCTGGTCCCCTTTCAGACAGGTGGCTTCACATTCCAGAGCTTTTGGCCTGCGTGACCTTGTCGGCCCCCGGCCGTGGTGTGGGGAGCTGTCTGAGGCCCCTCACTGCAGGGTGGGCGCGCTCGTCTGTGCGGGGCCGGCAGGTATCCTCAGCAGCAGGTTTCTGTCCTGCCCGGCATTCTCGAAGACCTCCCTGCCTGGCTGACCCCTCTCCAGACCTGGGGGATCTGTCGGCTGTGGTGAAACGCGGACTTCCCCATCCCGAATGTCGGGGACCCTCGGCTGACTCCACCCCACGTTACTGCGGCACGTTTGGGTCCCAGCTGGGTTATAGCTGCGGGTGCGAGGGCTCCCAGGCTGTCGCTCCTCCTTGGACTGTGCTCGGTTCCGTGAGGGGAGCGACCACCTTGCCGTCGGGCTTTTTCAGTTACAGAAGACGGTCACAGAGCACCTGTCGCTGGTGCCGCGCCTCCCGAGAGCAGCCTGAGATGTTGAGTGAGTGTTTCTAATTCGTAGTGTGCGTTCTCTGACCCAGCAGCCCCAGCCCCAGGAGATTTTCAACAGAGTGCTATCAAGATGTCAGTACGAGGATGGTCACTGTCGCATTGCCACAGTGATAAAGCGTGGACGCGTCATCGTCCAGTATAACTAACTTATGGCAGCGGTCCGCAGCCTTTGTGGCCCCAGGGACCCAGTGTTCCTATGGGACTCTAATGCCTGAGGATGTGGGGCGGAGCTGAGGCGGTGGTGCCGGCGCTGGGGAGCGGCTGGCTGCAGACACAGACGGAGCTTCGCTGGCCCGCCCGCCACTCACCTCCTGCTGTGGTGTGGCCCAGTTCCTGACAGGCCACGACCGGTACCCAGGGGCTGGAGACCCCTGACTTACAGGACATCCATCCATCCGTCCGCGTAGCTCTGAGGAGGTCCAGGCAGTCTCCTTGCTGGCACAGGGAGGTGGCCACGAGGTTATGGAGCAGAAGCAGCGAATTATGGGGCAGCAGGTCTAAACCAGTGCTGTCTGCCGGGGCTGGTCTTGCCCCCGGGACGTTTGGCCACGTCTGGAAACATTTTCGGTTGTCACTCTGGGGAGCAGGGTTGCTCCACACCGGCATCTAGTGGGACCCTGTGGACGCCGTGGGACTGTCTGGCAGGCGGAGAAGGCCTGGGGCGCACGGGGCGGCACAGCTTTACCGGGGTCTCGCAGGGAGCAAAAGTGCCCCGGCTAGGCGCGCGGGGCGAGCATCTCAGCGACCGGGCAGAGTCTTGGGCCATCGCACAGTCTGGTGTCAGGCCGCGCCCCGCTGGGCCGCAGGCAGCCCTGCCGTCCCCTGCCTTATGGCTCTGCCTGTTCTGCGCCTTCCCTGCCAATGGCGTCAGGAAACACCTGCTCTCGGGGGCGGCTTCTGGGCGCGGCGCGTCGGGCTGCCCCGCCTGGCCGGGCGGCGTTTCCTCCTCTTCGGTGCCGATCCGGGCCAGGCGGCCGCTCGCACACGGTCCGTGTGGACACACATTCCCACGTCTCCCGGCGGGCACGGAGGGCCGGAGGGGCTGGCGCAGGGTCCGTCTCTGTTGTGCATTCTAAGCTGACAGCCGTTCGCACCGCAGCCCCGTCACCGTCCACGTTCCCGCCGACGGCCCCCGAGGCCCCTGCCTCTGCCCCGTCACCCACGCCGGCGTCTGGTCCCCGCCGTCCTGGTGGGCTTTGGTCTGCATTCCCTGGTGGCTGAGCGGTGTTGAGCGTCTTCCCAAGGCTCGCTGGCCACTCGTAGGCCTTCCTTGGTGACCTTCAGAACGGTCGTCCATTTTCACATTGGGATATCCTCTTACCGTTGCGTCATTAGAGCCTTTGCGTGTTGTGGAAACAAGTTCTTTATCAGATATGTGATTTCCAAATACTTGTTTTCAGTCTGCAGGTTTCTTTTCATTTTCTCAATGGCGTCTTTTGAAGCTCAGAAGTTGAAGTGCAGCCTGGCAGGTTTTGGCTTCTATGGATCATGCTCTTACTGTCCCGCGAGCCAGAGTCCCACAGGTCTCCCTTAGGGGTTGTGCGTGCAGCTCTTACGTTTAGGTGTTTGACCCATTTGGGTGAGTGTTGGGGTACGGCGTGAGGCGGGATGTGCTTGGGATGTCCAGTCGTCCTGGCATCATTTACTGAAAATAAAATCTTTTTGGCACCGAATTGTCTTGGCATCAAAAATCAATTGAGCGTAAACGTGAGGGTTTATTTTTGGACTCTTGAGTTCTGCTCCACTGAGCCATGCCCGTCCTCAGACCAGTGCCACAGTGTTCCCCCTTTTTAAGAGTGTTTTCCCTATTCTGGGGCCCCTGCGTTTGGATCAGCTCGTGAATTTCTACAAAGCGGCGGCCGGGGTTTTCACAGGGACCACGTTGGCTGATTCCGTCCACCTGAGGCGTGTTCCAGTCCGCATGCGTGGAGGACCTCTCTATTTGGGTCTTTAAAAATTCCTCTCAGCGACGCTATGATACATTTTTAATTAGAAAAATCCAATTTGGTGGGTAAAGGTATGAATTTGGGAGAATAACCAAGCTTACGGGCTACCTTTGGGATGAGAGGTGTGTGCTTTTTACTTTCTATCCTTACGTACTGGAATGTTTTCCAACATGCACATACTTTTCAGTTGAATAAAGTTGAAGTTTCTGTTGTAGTAAAAGCTGTTGTCCAGGATTCACTGTGAAGTTCTTGTAATCGATGAGCTTATTTGTAAAATGGGCCTTAAATACAGTGCCAATGTATTTGCGAAGTTTTCAGAAATGTCTATATTGCAGGAAAATTAAGGCATCACTCTGGCCTCTTGGACAGGTCAGTCGTGTGTGTGATTATGGAAGAATGCCTGTTTGCTGCCACCTTGATTTCAAGCCTAAGCACTCACTGCCCTTTTCTGCCCATGGCCGGCATTGGGTCTGTACATCAGTCTCCTGGTGCCCAGAGCAACGAAAGGAAAAAGCCCAACTAAAGGGTATCCGGGTTTCCCCTGGAGAGCTGTGTGAGGCCGGGCCCTGCCGGGTAGGGGGGCACTTCCGGTAGGTCACCACTCCCGGCAGCCGGTGGCGTCTATCCCCAGGGGTGTGCCGGGTGGCCTCTGGCAGTCTCCCGGCAGCACGCTGGCCTCCGGGTGGCCGAGGCCCAAGGACCAGGGGGCGGAAAGGCTCCGCAGGGGCTGCTGACCTGGGCCTTCTAGAAGGCCGCCGGCGTTGGGCCGGGGTGCGGGGGAGGGGGGGCGTGGCCCTGCCAGGCAGCAGAGGTTCCCTGGCGCCCCCTGCCGGCCGCTGTGGCGGGGCGCAGCTCAAGGGGGCGGGACCCCTCCCGGGAGTGGGGTCTCTGCGGGCGGCGCGCCTTTTTTTCTTACGTTCCAGGTGGCTGTGTCCTGGGAGGATGACCGTCCCTTAGTCACCCATTTCAAGCCTAAGCACTCACGACGAGTTCAGTCGCCGTCGTCAAACTCTTGTCATGTGTGTTTGAGGCGCTTTGTGCGCAGTGACGGGCTTGAGCGAGAGACCAGCAAAAGCGGCCTCCTCACCGCCTGCCGCAGCTGGAGTGTGCGCGGGCGGGTGACTCCCGGCCTGGCTCGCCCTGCCCGCCGAAGCGCCCCGCCGCCGTCCCGTCCCTCTGGGGTGCGCTCTGGCCGCTTGGAATCTCCGCCCGCGTTGGGGGTGACCTGCCCCGGGGACGCTTTTCCCTTGGGTGTGAGCGGGAAGACCGCACGACTTTGCCCCGATTGCAGCGGCTCTGCCAGTGGCCGGATGGGTCCCCGGTGCTGGCTTGGGCCCAGGGTGGGCTCTGCAAACAGGGCCGGCCTGGACCCTGTTGCTCCCCGCTCTGCATCTGTGCCCCCGTCAGGCGACCGTCTGGCGTCACCCTGACACTCGGCTCTGAGACAGCGTAGGCCACTTCTTAATCAGTAAGGTGGAAAGGAATTTTCAGGCTTTGAAGAATTTATATTTGCCTCGCACAACTGTGTTCTGTTTCCTTTTGTACTTCCTACTTTTCTGAGGATTTTGAGGTGAGGCCTTCCTCAGGGGAGACGTGCGGCGTCCCTGCCTCATCGGCCAGAGCGTGGCACTGAAGCTTGTCCACAAGCAGTGCTAGTTCACCCCCCGTCTCGTCCAGGACTTCACTCCATAGCGCTCCCATCGGGTCAGCGGGCACGCGCGGGCGGGCGGCCTGCGCGCTGGCCCCAGGCGACTCGGCCTTCTGGAAGAGAAAGTGGTGTCACACCAGTAGCCGACCAGAGCGTCGAGAAATAGCTTTGATATTTAGGGTGTGGGAGCTCTTGAGGGAATGTTTGGTCTTGTCTCTGAGGCTGCGCACGGCCCAGTGGGCTTTTTATTTTTTATTTTTTGAAGAAAGCCCTATTATGAGAAACAAAGGACTGTTATCCAAGTTTTGAGCAAATTCCATTTGGCTCATTCCAGAAACATCACCCAGGCCTTGTTTTCTCGTCCCACTCAGAGGTGCCAGGAGTGCAGGCCCTGGAAGTGTTCCCGACTGAGTGACAGGGCGGCTTTAGAGGTGGTGTCGCCGTCCGCCCCGCCTCCCGAGTGTGCGGTGTGGGCCGGCCGTGCCGTTACCGCCGCGTCGACCCTGGACCTTGGACCGGCCGTGTCGTGCCTGGTTGGACAGCTAGCTCTGCTGGGGTGGGAGCAGCGCCCCTGACACCTGCCGTCCGCAGACGCATGGAGTCCCCCGGAGCGGCGCCCCCTGCGCGGGCTGGTGGGAGCCTTGTGTGTGGTCTTGGCCCAGGCGCCTTCGGGAGCAGCAGGGCAGGCCTCGGGCTGCCCGGTGCTGGTGGTACTCATCCCTGTGCGGCCTGCAGCCCCGGCCTCAGGCTGGACGCCCCCTCCTGCAGGAGCCCGCCCCACGCCCCTCTGGTGGCTTTCCTGTCCTGGATTCAGGCCAGCGCTCTGGGCACTGTCATGCCCAGAACAAAGTAGCTATTCACTGTGGCTTCCCCCCGGAGTAGCGAGGACAGTTTTCAGAATCAACATTTGTCTCTTAAATTGAAAAAATTTGGTTCCACGGGACACTTCTCATCTTGTTCCCGTTGTGACCATTTTAGCGCAGCCCAGGCTTCGGCCCGTGACACAGCCGTGACCTCTGCAGCGGTGCCGTTGAAAGCCTCGTCAGCACCGGATGAAAACGAAGCTCTGTTCAGTTTCTTTCTGATTTTTTTTTGTCTTTTTCCTTTAATTGTGGAGATAAATGTTTCTGATGTTTGCAAATCTATACTTTAAAAATTTCAGTGAATCAAAATACTTTTGTTAAGATTTAAGATAAAGCTGTATTTTTTAAAAAACAACTAAAAAGGTACATAGATTGTTTCAGAAGAAATATATTTTAATTTTCCCCTGTATTTATTTAGAGAGGTGGCGGGTCTGTGTTGAGCTGCTTCTGTGGCGGCTGAGGCCTTGGCCCCTGTGATGGTGCTCACTGCGCTGTGTTAGGTCATCGCTTAGAGACGGTGTTTTGAGAGGGGTGTCCCTCTCAGTTCGCTGGGATGGCGTGGGGTCTCCTTCCTTACGTACTGAGTTGGTGGGTCATGCCCCCAGTAGCTATCACTCAGCCGTTCTGTTTTCTTTGGAAAGTATACGCAGGAAAAGTGTTCTGTGATCTGTTAAAATGACTTGGGTGCACATTTTCTAGGTGACATTGTGCAGGTAGATGAGCTCGTCTTCGTTAAGATGCCAGCTGGTGGCCCCGTCTTCGTCTCCTGCTGTCCTGATGTCTTGCATGCTGGTCAGGACATTGTGAATTTATGCATATAGACTTGTAAAATGTGACTTTTGAAGTGGTTTAGTCCATTTCCACAACTTTCCACATGAGGAGTTGGTCAACCCAGGCAGGCAGGCAGGCATGCACGTGCGGGGGACAGTGAGTGCGTAGGTGACCACGTCGTCACAGGATGTGGCATGGGGCCCGGGCGCGTGTGGACTCCCGGCCTTCTGGGGGGAGCCTGGCAGGGAGCACACGTGTGCTCCTCACCTGTTTCTGGAGGGTCACAAATGTCACTTCGGAGGCACGTTTAAAAATTAAAAACAGCCTTTGGAACGACATCTGTCAGCCCCTCCTTTGTTCGCGCAGCAGTCTCGCTGCGACGCGTGCCGCGATGCGTATCTATCCCAGGACGTGACGTCCACGCGCACGGAAAGCGGAGCCGTCGGGTCGTGCGGTGTCGACCTCAGTCCGTTTCTCTGATCCCATCAGGGTCGCGAGGCTCTGCGGCCCACTCTGCCTTTATTAGTGCGAAGACTGCGCCTGTCATTCCATCTCTGCCCGTCCCTAGGATCTAAACCAGGTTGGGGCGGGACAGTGGGAGAAAAGCACGGCTTCGTCACTGGTGCGTGGCCTCTTCCCACGTGCACCTGGAAAGCGGTAACAACTCCCTTGACTCGTTTCTAAGGCGTGGCGGGCAGCGGCAAACCTCCAGTGAAGGGCTGTCTGTTTTATGTCTTCTAGGGGCCCAGAAGACACCTGCTTTGAGTTTGGTGTTTTTCCTGCCATCCTGAGTTTCCCCCTCGATTACCCGTTAAGCCCCCCGAAGATGAGGTTTACCTGTGAGATGTTCCATCCCAACAGTAAGTACTTTTGGAAGTCGTTTTGCTGGTTCCAGGAGAAGCCCAGGGATTGTATATTCATAAAAAAGGTGGTGTCAGTGACTGAGAGACCAGTAAAAATATTTTTTATGTTCTGAACTTCAGCAGATTAGTCATGGCGGTGTTGACATCGCGATTACAGTTTTGCTGGACGGTTTAACGTATGTGAAAGAACCGAGTGCCGTCCCCCGAGCCGGCGGTGCTGCCGGGGGCGGGGGTGGGGGGCAGCCGGGCCGGCCGCATGCTCGTATCTGTAGTTGGTTACAATTTAACTGAAACATAGCACATAGCACCAAAATGTTAAAAGTGATTCCCTTTCACCGGTGGGATAATTTTTTCTTTCTGTAAATTTTTAATTGTTTTTAAACACGCATGTATTAATTTTAAAAAGTGGAAAAAACGAGGTCCCGTAAGTAAACTTACGGCGCTTTAGCTAAAACATATCTAGTAGCAGGGACCAGAGTTCTTGAATTCAAGGCTGTGGTTTTTAGACGGGAGAATCAATAAGGAAACACGTCAGGTTTTCAGTGATCGCAGTTAGAGTGACATTCCTTTTTGGAAGTGGTCGTAGCTGCCACTAATAATCATGACCTTAATAGTTGTGGAGAAGAAAAGTAAGATGTGCTGTTTTGTAGCAATGGGTTCGAAACCAATTTCCTTTACTTTTCTATGAATCGGGCAGCTAAAGGCCAGTTGAATCCGGGAAAGAATTTATAGACTTCCCCAGGCTTTCGACTTCTCCAGCCGATTCCATGTGAACCACGTCTCCGTCCTCACCGTGGGCTCTAGGGCGGCCCGCCTGGCGGGAAGGGCTCGGCCTCTCGGATGCTACTCAGACCCTCATTAGGAACTCGTCATCTACTGCTGATGAGGTTACATGTCCCTAGTTCAGGTCCTCCTTGGGGTGACCGCTTTGAACTTTCTCAGCACAGCAGTGGTCTGCTCCTCGTGGTGGGGTGCTCAGAAGCACGCGCCCTTTGGAGAGGACTGGCCGTGAGCTGGCGGTGTCCGGGTGGGCGACAAGTGCCTTTGGCACTCACCATGCTGCCGTCTCTTTCAGAGAGTGTTTGAAGTTTTCCATAATAAAAAGTTTCTTCTTTTTGAGTTTTCAAATGTGGTGTTACTGTATCAACGGAGAGTCACATTTTGCTTAAAAATCCAAGAGGTGTTTTTCAAAGATACCACTGAAAGGAAGTGGGGAGACACAGGTGAAGGGGGACCCGAGAGGCTCTGAGGTGACTGACACAGAGGATCGAAAACACCTTGTGGTCGGTAGACTTGATGGCACAGGGCAGATTTCAAGTGGATTAACCACGAGATGCAGCTGTAAAGAAGACTGTGCGTCATCACAAATTAATAAGGTTATAGTGAAGGTAAA
>NW_011889974.1:10159-18890 GCF_000151845.1 Pteropus vampyrus
GACCGGGGCCGACCGTGGCGGGGCCCCCGCGTGTGCTCCAGCCGTGCGGACAGCACCGTGGCCCTGGGCCCGCCGTCGCTCACCCGGTGTGTTCTGACCCCTGCAGTCTACCCGGACGGCAGAGTCTGCATCTCCATCCTCCACGCGCCGGGCGACGACCCCATGGGATACGAGAGCAGCGCGGAGCGGTGGAGCCCGGTGCAGAGCGTGGAGAAGATCCTGCTGTCGGTGGTGAGCATGCTGGCAGGTAACTGGCGCCCGCTGCGCAGCCGTGACGAGTCCGGACGTGCGCGTCCGCGTTTCCATTCCGTGGCAGTCGTGTGCGCGTCTCTAGGCGTCGCTGTGCTTTCCGCGGTGATGAATTTTGAGGATAGCCTTGTGCCATACGTGTCCTGTCGTCGATGAGAAGTAGCCGCGCTCTGGCCAGTGGGCGTTTGTCGGGGGCCCGGCTGCAGTGCAGACACCGTAGGTCGGGGGCGCGAGGCCAGTGTGACGTGAGCCCTGGCTTTAAGGCCCCGCTTCCTACGGGGACGTTCCAAGTCCACTGACCATTCCAGGCCGCTCCGATGAATCCTGGGCCCGTCAGGGATGGGTTTGGGGCATTCAGGAGTGATGAGGTGGGCGAGGTGGGATGGGGGCGATGGGTGGGAACACTACCAGGATCTCCTCTGGCTGGAGCCCAGCTAGGTCGGGAGCCCCCCACCCCGGGGTGTCAGACCGTGCGAGCTGGGTCTTAGCGGTGTCCCTCTAGGGCAGTAGCTGGCTTGGAGGAGAGACAGGACTTGCTGGTTGGATGTGGCAGCAGCTGCCGCAGCGCAGGGACGTCCCAGGGCCCAGGGGAAGGGCAGGCGTGCGAGTCACCTGCCGAGGACTCACTCAGGCTCCCCTGCGTGCAGGTGACTCCCTCCCATGTTTCTGACCCAAGTGCCCGGGCAGAGGGGCACTGTGTTTGGGGCCAGGGAGTCCAAAAGGGAAGGATTTGGGGAAGAGAAGAGTTTGGGGTGCGAGTGTCCACCCTTGGGGCCTGCCAGGGGGCCGCGCAGGTGTGGGGTCATCTGTGGACAGGACAGTAGGTAACAGGCCCGAGGGGACAGCGGAGGAAGGGCACATGTTAGGAGCGGCCGCCCAGCGCCGTGGGGGCGTGGTCGAGAAAACCCGGAAGGACGCGGAGGAGCCAGGCGGGCTGCGGGAGGCCGGCCTGGAGCGGCTCGAGCGGCCGCTGCGTCTGGGCCCTGGAGGGCCTGGCTGGCCGCCGGGGTTTCAGCGGAGTCCAGGAGGAGCGTCGCGTCGCGTCGAGGGTGTCGGGTGCCGGCACGTGCGTGGAGGTAGAGCCGGGCTCTGCACGCGTGCAGTGAAGGCAGGATCGGGCGATGGCTCGGCTGTGTTCAGATGTCCGCTCTAGCTCTAAAGTCCACTGTTGGAAGCTTTTTTTGCTATAAGTTCTTCCTTTTCTTTTTTTTTAAAGTATTCTTTGCGTCCTCCTCGGAATACCCGTCCCCTCTCTGAGCTGCTTTTCCAGTGCCACCACCCCTGCTCCGCCACCCCCTCCGCCCCGATGGCTCTGGGAGGCTGTGGCCCTGGGCGTCGTCTGCCAGGGGCTCTAGGCGTGCAGTGGGTCCTGGCTCTGGCCGTGCTTGGGTGTTCCCTACTCTTGGGCCTGTCGGGGGCCCCCAAGTGCCACATCCTCCCAGAGGCCTGCGCATCCCGGACCCCCTGCTGCCCCGTCCTCCCCTTCGTGGCCCTTACTTTGAAACAAGGCGTTTGTGGTGTTTACGGTCTGTCCGTGGCCCAGAACACCGTGTCTGCTGGATAGCCAGTGTCCAGCAGGAGGCCTCGCACGTAGGATGGGGGGAGGGGTTGCTGAGTAACTTGAAGGAGGGAGGGAACAGGCATTGGCTGGAGGGACAGACACTATGGCAGCCCAGGGAAGCAGGGCAGAGTGCGAGGGGTGGCCTGCCTTGCTTGCCGTCCGGTGGGCCTCTCCACAGCGTCCTCTCTCTGGTCTGGTCGCTTCTCAGTGTTCTGCCCACTTGCATGGTGGCTGCCACCTGCGCCTCCGTAACTGCCTGTTCTCTGCCCCCTTCCCAGCAGGTGTCACTGCCTCTGCGTATCACTGTTCCATCCCGGAGTCACTGCTGGTCCTGGCTGGACTAGCTAGCCTGGGGTTAGGCGTCCACATGGGTCAAACGCCCATGTGGGGCCACGTCTGCTTGGCAGTGTCCTCTGCGGGGGGAGCAGCACTAAGAAGGCCTGAGAGGGGCAGGCCGCGCGGAGCCCCGGGGAAGCAGGCGGGGGAGGGAGGTCTGCATGGAGCCCCAGGGGAGCAGGTGGGCGGGGGTCTGCACGGAGCCCCGGGGAAGTAGGGGGAAGCAGGCGGGCGGACGGGCGGGCGGTCTTGGCTCCCTCTCCGGGGCGGGTCGCAGATCGTGTGAGGTCCTAGTGCACAGAGCACGCCAGACCCTCGGGAGTGCGGATCCTGACAGCGGGCCTGGCCGCTGCCCTCACGCCGCTTCTCAGGCGAGACGGCGCGTTGTCGAGGGCGCCCTTCCCCCCGGCGTTCCGTTTCTGGGCTGCATCGTTGGGAGGCCCCCGGGTGTTTCTCAGTGAACGGAGACCCTGCCGGCTTCGGCCCCCCTTTCAGAGCCCTTCCGAGTGGACGACGTCTGCCTTCTCTTTCAGAGCCCAATGACGAAAGCGGAGCTAACGTGGACGCTTCCAAAATGTGGCGGGATGACCGGGAGCAGTTTTACAAGATCGCCAAGCAGACCGTGCAGAAGTCCCTGGGGCTCTGAGGCCGCGCCCACGGCAGCGTCCAGTGTTTCTCCTCCGGGACTCTTAGTGACTGTGACACTCTGTGCTGGTACCAAAAAAGGCAAGCTTGCAGCCCGCGGCATCCATCTTCCTTCCGCCTTTCCCATCCCAAGCAGGCTTCTCCTCCGAGGGGCTGATCCGTGTAGGATGATGCCAGTGGGATCAGCTTTCGCGTTCCCAGTGAGGCGGCTCAGCCAGATCGTCACCTCTCCCAGCTGACGTGCCTGCGAGCCCGACAGGTAGTGGCTTTCCTTCCCCCCCGAGCGCTGAGGGGTGTGCGCTGGCCTCCCCTGGGACTGGAACCGGTGATACTCCTGAAGAAGTGGGGCCTATGGCCCAGGCAGGGGGCCGGGCCCGGCGACCCTTTGGGTCCCTCTGGTCCCGCGCGCCCACAGGGTGCGCCCGACTTTGCTTCAGCACTTCCCGTTCCACGAACAGATTTTTTTTGTAATTTGGTTACATTTTTTCCATTCGTTGGCTATTACAAGTTATCACATTTAGGAACACTTTCAGGACATAAATGCATTTAAAGATGCAGATTAATGACAAATAGGCACATAGGAAAGAAGTTTATTGTCATAAAGACCAGCAACTTTTCCTGATCATATTCATCAAAGAGATCGTTTGTCTTAGTTACTAGTGCAGGCACGAGACTGAAAGTTTCTGTCAGAGTTTCTTCTGGATCTATAGGAGTTTTGTCTTTTCCAGTCTCAAAACCGGGAGTTCTAGGCTTTTGTACGTTGTGGCTGCAGCAGAAAAGTATTGGGACAAAATCGTCCTTCGCAGCTTGGAGCCGGAGGGGAAGCTGCTGTGAGCGCTGAGCACGGGCCTGCCTTACCCCCGACCCAACGGCGCCCGTGGCAGCGGCGCCCCCGGGCCCGCGGTGGGCACAGAGCACACGCTTGTGGTTTGTGGTTGGATGCGGTCTGGCCGTTCCGCAGCACAGGCGGCTCTCGGGCGGCAGGGTGCCAGGGTGCCAGGGTGCCAGGGCTCCCTTATAAGCAATAACACACCTGTCGCGTGCAGTCACACGTGGCCTGTTTCACACAGGTCGAATTTAAATAGGAATTTCTATTTTTGAAACAGGGACGGTCTACAAGACATACAGCCAGTTTTCCTTTGCTTGGTCCTTTCCTCCCCTCGTGTGGTACGTCTGGGGACAGGCGTCTGTGCTACCGCAGCCCCACACGTGATGTCCTGGGTGCGGGCTCTGCTCGGCCTCTGTGGGGCCCAGGGTCCCTCCTGCTCAGAGGGCATCGTTTGGGATGTGGGCTTCATCCAGGACTTGTGTTTGGAGGGGGCAGAGAGAGGTATGCGCCTCAGTAGTTTGCAGGCGCGCTTGCAGGAGGCGAGGCCTCTCCGCAGAGGGACAGCGTGTGGGGACAGGGTCCACGTGTGCTGCAACCCCAGTAGCAGGTGGCCACGGGGTCTTCCGTGAATCGAGGAGAGGGAGAGGCAGTCTCTGCAAAACAAAGTATTTTTATTCATTTGTATTTATTAAATGGATAAAAAGAAAATCTCACGGTTAAAATAAAGTTATATATTTTCCCCCACCCTGCACTGTGTTTTCTTTTGTGGCGTTTTCGTGGGATCGTGGGGAGACCCAAGGCCAGGTGGCCCGCTGGGGCCCGCAGTAGAGCCGCCCCGCGTGGGCGCCAGGCCCCACGTCCTCTGAGGACCGCGAGAGCGTTTCGTGCACTCCCTGCTCCCTCTCCCCCCTTCTCGGTGTCTCCTGGGAGGCTCTGACAGCATTGAGGACTGTGCCCTTGGGCGGGGGGATGTCCTTGGTCACCAGCCTCTGACTACGGGTGTGGGCAGCAAAGAGCTGAAGCAGCGAGACGAGGTCACATTTCCGTGGCTTCGCGTCTGGCCTTGGAGTCGTCGCCGCTGCTGGACCTGCCTCCGAAGCGCCTTCCTTAACGCGTACGCAAGTAGGGGCACAGATGCTGCTTCCGCTGACCTGCCGTAGCGTGGTGACTGTCACAGTTGACTCTTCTGTTGTCCCCTGTGAGCTGGGATGGTCCTCAGGCCCCCCCAGAGCAGGGGCTGGCCCCCTTTCCCGAGCCGGGCTCTACGTCGCCTTCTGCTGTGCCCCGCACGCGGGCCTTGGCCCAGCGGTGTTCTCTTGCCTCTGTGGAGGGCCGCCGCTCCTGCTCGGTGGCCGGCACCGACGTGACTTGGAGCTGGGGTCCCCGAGACCACCCAGGCTTGCGATTTGCTGGACTCGCCGTTAAGACAAGACAGTGGAAGGATGCAGTGCACCGTGAGCACAGGACAGGCGTGTAGGCAGAGGTTGGGGACACCGGGCGCAGGGTTCAGAGCCTGTCCCAGTGGAGTCCCACAGAACATGCTTCTCAGCAGTGTGACAGCACCTGCGAGGTGTCCGTCGGAGCTCTTCGCCCAGGGTTTTTATTGGGGGCTGGTCACATGGCACCTCTGCCCGGCATGCCCCCAAGTCCCAGAATCCAGAGGGGGAGCAGGTGCCAGCACAGCCATCGCATCCGTGCAGACAGTTTAGGCCCCATGAAGCACTCTGGTCACACGGTGATGGGAAGCCTCCCGAAGTCCACGTCCCCAGAGCCAGCCTCGGGCCGGCCTCGGGGACAGCACAGGGATGGCCACCCTGGTCCGCTGTGCTTTCCTTCCTGCAGAGGTGTCCTGTGCTTTTCTCATTTGAGGATTTTAATTGACTTATTTCAAATTGTTTGCTTGATCGCAGTTCTTTGTCTTTCGTTTTTCATTTGTTATGGGGCTCAGTAGACACGTTCACTGCTGCGTTAGCCTGAGTGTGGCCAGGGCCCCCAGACCACGGGGGAGGGGCTGGCCCCGGGCCCCCAGGACACTTGCACCACTGAGCGGCAGCGGAGGCTGCCAGAGTGACTACTTGATGGTCCTCCTCGTGTGTGCTGTGTTCCAGCTGGCTTTCTGGCCAGATGGCGCAATTGTTGGGAGTGAGCACATCCCGGGGCATCTCTCTGTGTCTCGCAGGTCCTTGGTAGAACACGGAAGTCTCTCTGGCCACACGGAGGGGGAAGTGGATGTCCTGCCACCGCCTCCTGGCCCCATGTGGTCGGGCTGCGCCTGGTTCCCCTCCCGGAGCTGCCTGGTCATGTGGGGCCCTGGGAGCCTGTTGTGGGTCCACCTGGGCCCAGAGGAGGACCTGAGCGTGGTTGAGGGCTGCTGCGGGCGGCGGGGCGTGTGGGGAAGCCCGCGTGTGGCCCTGGCTGGTTCTTGAGACCCTTCTGGGGTGTCCCGGGTTTGGGGCTCGCTCTTCCTTCCCTCAGGTCCTGTGGGCGCTGCTCCTGGTTCACAGTGTGACATACAGCGGTCGCGGGCAGGATGGCGCGCCGAGGCCCGGGCCTGCCTAGCCGGCATGGCACATCAAAACGCGGGCTTCGGGGAACGCCGACGGGCGCCCAGGGGAGGGGGTGGGCACTGAGGTTTCTCCCGTGGGGCTTTAGGAGGTGGCAGCCAAGCAGGGAGTCAGCACCCGCAGATCCTGCTGAGTCTGCGGGCGGGCCCTGGGCCCTTCTTGGGCAAGTCCCAGGAATCCTAAGCGCACCACGCCACGTGTCCATTTCCACGCGGGGAACTGAGTTGGAGGACCCAGTGTTACTGCCCTCCAAGTCTGTTTGGGTCATGCCCCCCATGACCGGGTTTTGTACAGGAGACAGAACAACTGTCCACTCCCTGCAGAGGCCATTCCCAGCGCCGAGCCAAGCCCCGTCCAGTGGCGCCTCTGAGGTCCCCGGCCCCGTGTGCTGGGTGTGTGCCACCTCGTGCCCACCACCCCGCACTGACTGAAGCTCAGCCCTGGCGGCCATCGCCGCAGCCCAGCCACATGGAGACTGCCCCTCCGCCCTCAGATCCTGAGGCACGCACCGCCCCTCCAGGCCGTCTGCCTCTGCCACCCACCCGCCACCCCAGAGCCCTAGGACTCCTGGTTTTGTGGGTGGCTTCGGCATCTGCTGAGGCCTCCTCCCCACCTGGTGCTCACCCTGCTGGGGGTGCCTCAGTGCCTTGGGGGTGGCCAGCGTCCCCAGGCCGCTCTGGGGCGTGGACCAGTGCTCTGCCCAGGAAGCTGGGCCTGGCGGTGTGGATGTACCTGGCCTGGGGCTGGAACGGGGCAGCCGTGCGTGGTGTGGACCGCCACCTGGCCTGGCCCACGTGCCGCCCGCTGTAGCAGGGTGGCTTGGACACGGGCGAGGGGCTGTGCTCTGGGGCCTGAAGCTCCCCGACAGCCTCACGGGCAAGGCCAAGGCTCGGGCTCGGGGCTGAGGGACCTGGGCTTCCGCCTCTAAGTGCTCTTCTCTGAGCTGTGCCCTCCGCGGGGTGAGGGGGGCCCTCAGGGGTGGCGGCCCTGGCCCTCCTGGGAGGTGGCCCTGACCCTGCGTGGGCTGAGGGACATGGATGCCCCTCCCGGGCAGCCTGGCACAGCTTCATCTCCCGACTCGGGGACCTGCAGCAGCCTCGGGCCTCCCGCCTCCCCAGCTCCTGCCGCTGGCCTTGTCCCCGTCACTAGCCTCCCTCTTGCTGGCAGAGCTGGCCCCAGCACCCCTCTCCAGCACCGAGAAATTTCTCTGGCAGCACAGACAGCTGCTCTGTTCACCAGCCTTCAGGAGGGCGTGCCCTGTCCCCAGGCCTGGTCCCTTCCTGTCCCCTGGGCTCCTGCTGCACCTTCCTCTTGAGGGTGGGGTTGTCCCAGAGGCCCTCGCTAGCCAGCCTGGTGACCTGGCCGTCCCCACAGCACCTCCCTGGCGTCCTCAGGGCTGCTTGTCTCAATGCGGGGACCACAGCGCATGGGCCAGGGGGGCGAGGCGAGCGCACTGCGCCCGGCACAGGAGCGCGTCCCAGGCCGGTGGCGGGGCTGCCGTTCGCCGTCTGCCGTCCCCAGGGCACCGACTGCGGGCTGGAGCATTCTGTGCCTCTCACTTTTCTTTTTGACCGATTTGTCATCTCGCGTGGTGCTAGGACAGCCGTAATCGAAAGGAACTGCTGTTTAAACAGCATAGGTGCGTCAGTTCTTCCAGAGCCGGGGCCTCTGCTCTGTCACTGTGTGGCACAGCGAGGGTGGGGCTGGCCCGTAGTGAGACCCCCCAGGCCGGCGGCCCCATGTGCCCGGCCGTGGACGCCGTGTGCGTCCCCAGGAGTCCGGCAGAGGCCCTCCTTCCCAGAGTGCAAGGGGGGCGAGCATGTTCGTGGGCCCCCAGCGAGGCGGCCAGGGGTGCACGGTGCCTGGAAGGGTGGGCTGTGGGCTGCCACGGAGGGCGGAGCAGGTGGGCAGCGTGAGGACAGGCGAGGGCGGGGAGCGGGGTGGTCAGGATCGGGCAGACGGCGGAGCCGCCACTGTCCCTCCAGGTTGCCGCCATCACAGCCACCGACCTGTGCTTGGCAGGCTGGCGCCCTCCCTGTCGGAGGCCCTGCATTGAGCTGGCCCCCACTAGGCCTCTGGGGCCGGGGCTGCTCAGCCCGTGGCCGTGAGGGAGTGTGCCCAGGCCTTGGGCGCAGGCCTGGAGCCCGGGCGAGGAGCAAGGCCAGCTGGCCAGAGAGCATGTTCTGGGCTGGGCCCGGTTGTGTGGGGGCCTCAGACCTGGACGCTGCGTGGCAGGGCCTGGACGGTGGGACGGGCACGCCCAGCTGGGCGGGCAGGACGGCGGGGCAGCGGGGTGGGCCTCCAGAGCAAGACCAGAACAGGAGCCGGCCGTGCGTATGCCCTGGTGGCGGCGACCGCGTGTGCCCTCTCAGCCCCGTGACCCCGTCCGCTCCGGGGGAGCGGCCACGAGCTCCGTTCAGCTTGCGTGTGTGCGCGTGTGCGTGCGGGTTCGCCCCCCCTGGCAGAGGACCTGACGCTGGCTCGGATTCCGGTGGAAACCAGAGACTGAGGGATTGTCTTGCTAATGGGCCTTTGAAATCCTGGATA
>NW_011889974.1:21145-23668 GCF_000151845.1 Pteropus vampyrus
GCCGGCACCCGCACCCAAGGGCGCCCTTCTCTCCCTGCTCGTCTGTCGGGGTGCGTTGCGTGTCTGCATTCCTGTGTTTTGGGATAACCCGGTGTGATCGTGGCGGACCCCTGAAATCGCTGCTCCGTCTGACGTGCTGGCAGAGCGTGTGGGGGGTGCATCCTCACGCGGGCCGGGGGCTGACTGCTCTCTCTCTGCCGCTGGCTCAGGCTGTCGCTGCCCTCACAGGGCTGCCTGCCTCGGACAGTCCGCTGGCGCGCCCCGCGCGCCCCGGGCCTGTGCTCTCTCTGGAGGAAAACTTCTTTGTCCACGTTTTAGCCACCTATAGCATTTTCTTGAAAGCTGATTTGGGTCTTGTTTTTGTGTTTTTATTATTTATCCAGCCTGACACTCTCCGTCTTCTGATTAGCATTACAGTGTTTAACAGGATCGTCGAGATCCTCAGATTGGGGTCACCAGTTGTACCGTTTGCTTTCTGTTGTCCCTTCTGGTTTTTGTTACCCCGCTCCCATTTTCCTGCCTTCTTTTGGATTATTTGAATGTTGTTTATTTTGACTATTCTACTTGTTAGGTTTTCAAATATATTTCTGGATATGAGCGTTTTAGTGACTGCTCTGGGGTAACGATACATAGCCCTAGTTTCCACATCTACGTGGAGTTAATGTTTTATTTCACACGTTGTGTTTTTTTAGTTCTAAAGTTAGGTCTTCCTCGTGTTTCTGGTTCTCTGTTGAGAAGTCCTGTGTTTCCGCTCAGTTCAGGTGTGTTCACCTCACCCGGAGGGGGTTGTTTGTAAAGACCTGTAGAAAGTCGGATAGGACCAACACCTGTATCACCTTGTGTTGGCGTCTGTTACCTTTTCTCTTGGGAATCGTTCACGTTTAAATGTGTAATTTTGTTTTATCTTACGTGACTATTTCAAGTATTCTATTTTTAGACTGTTTTGTTGGATTTCTCTGGAGACTTTTTTCAAAGCCGGGCGTCCCCCGTGATGGCTCAGGCGGACACTCTGCCTGGCCCAAGGCCAGTTCGGTGTCAGCCTCAGCTGTGCGTCTAGCTCGGTCTGGAGCAGCCACCACTAGGGGTCTCAATGGGGCAGTTGCTGGGGGCTTGTATCACGCTCTCGCTCTCAGAATCTTTCCAGAGCGTCTTTGGGTTCCGTGCGTGAGTTGCGGGGAACCAGGACTTGAGTTGGTTGGCACACGGAACTGGGGGTTCCCTCTCCATGGCACATCCTCGCTGCTGCCCTCACCCCCTCCTGCCCCCTACGCCCTGGGCCCCTGCCCCCTACGCAGCCTGCAGAGCGAAGCAGTGAATGAGGACAGGAGCGACAGGCCTCCCCTCACCAGCTTTGGGCAGCAGTGGCCTTTCTCCTGGTTTTATTGGCCAGAAACATGGGTCTTTTCTTGGGGTTTTGGATGCCTGCCCTGCTTGGGCTGCGGGGCCCCTCCGGGTGATGGCCAGCCCCGGGCAAGGCCAGGTGGGGAGGGCAGGAGGGACACTGGTTCCCTGCGTTCCTTGCACACAGCTGTGCTGTTGCTCGGTCCTCTGGTCAGAAAAGGGGTCTCCGGGCACCTCGCTCCTGGCAGGTAGGGCAGACGCCTGCAGGCCAAGCAGAGACAGGGAGACCCGCTCCGCGGCCAGCGGGGGTCACTGCTCAGCGAGCTCCGGCCCACGTCCACCCACCTGGCTGCCTTTCTGACCAGCTCCATGTCCTGTGCCTCAGTCCGGCTGTCGTCAGTGGCAGAGAGGCCGTGGCGGGCACCATCTCGCCAGCACCGGAGTCCCACCGGAGAGTTCTGGAACCCGCATCCTCCTCCCTGGGCCCGTTGGCTGTGGGCCTTGTTTCATGCAGTAGTGACAGAGTGGGGCCCGCAGCATGCGTCGTCCGGAATGAGAGCCTCGCGGGGGCCCAGGGTGCCATCCCTCGCCGGCCCCCCTCTACAGGGCGCAGTGGGGGGTGCATTTGAGTTCCATGCTCCCCTCCGCCCCCGGCCGCCGTGCTGTCCTTACCTGCTGTGCAGGACCGGGCTGGTGACGCACCACGTCATGGGCAGCACCTGGTAAGGAAGCCAAGACGAAGGCACCGAGTCGCTCAGGCCCACCCTGCGCCCCACCCCGCGCCCCACTGTGCCGCTGGCTGCGTTTCTGCCGCCCCATCCCTCGGGCCCACAGGGGCCCCGCCCACCTGGAAAGCCCCATCCCTCGTCCCACAGGGGCCGGGCGCTTCCCGGTCCGGGCTCTGGATGGACTCGGTTCCCTCTGCTCTTCAGAGTGGCCCTTGCCTTGTCTGCTGAGGTGTCGGGGTCCAGCGTGTTGTTGCTCCCTGTGTAGAAAGTGGCGTTTTCCCGTCTGCGTTTACGGTCCGCTTTTTCTGGGTTTTCAGTGGCTCGGCCATCATGCGCCTGTGCGGCTGTCCTTGCACCTGCCCGGCCCAGGGTCTGCCGAGCTCGCCAGCCATGGCACCCTGAGGTTTCCCATCGTGTTTAGGGAACGTTTTCCTTACCTCTTTGACATTTTTCT
>NW_011889974.1:23728-26406 GCF_000151845.1 Pteropus vampyrus
AGACGCCTGCAGGCCAAGCAGAGACAGGGAGACCCGCTCCGCGGCCAGCGGGGGTCACTGCTCAGCGAGCTCCGGCCCACGTCCGCCCACCTGGCTGCCTTTCTGACCAGCTCCGTGTCCTGTGCCTCAGTCCGGCTGTCGTCAGTGGCAGAGAGGCCGTGGCGGGCACCATCTCGCCAGCACCGGAGTCCCACCGGAGAGTTCTGGAACCCGCATCCTCCTCCCTGGGCCCGTTGGCTGTGGGCCTTGTTTCATGCAGTAGTGACAGAGTGGGGCCCGCAGCATGCGTCGTCCGGAATGAGAGCCTCGCGGGGGCCCAGGGTGCCATCCCTCGCCGGCCCCCCTCTACAGGGCGCAGTGGGGGGTGCATTTGAGTTCCATGCGCCCCTCCGCGCCTGGCCGCCGTGCTGTCCTTCCCTGCTGTGCAGGACCGGGCTGGTGACGCACCACGTCATGGGCAGCACCTGGTAAGGAAGCCAAGACGAAGGCACCGAGTCGCTCAGGCCCACCCTGCGCCCCACCCCGCGCCCCACTGTGCCGCTGGCTGCGTTTCTGCCGCCCCATCCCTCGGGCCCACAGGGGCCCCGCCCACCTGGAAAGCCCCATCCCTCGTCCCACAGGGGCCGGGCGCTTCCCGGTCCGGGCTCTGGATGGACTCGGTTCCCTCTGCTCTTCAGAGTGGCCCTTGCCTTGTCTGCTGAGGTGTCGGGGTCCAGCGTGTTGTTGCTCCCTGTGTAGAAAGTGGCGTTTTCCCGTCTGCGTTTACGGTCCGCTTTTTCTGGGTTTTCAGTGGCTCGGCCATCATGCACCTGTGCGGCTGTCCTTGCACCTGCCCGGCCCAGGGTCTGCCGAGCTCGCCAGCCATGGCACCCTGAGGTTTCCCATCGTGTTTAGGGAACGTTTTCCTTACCTCTTTGACATTTTTCTGTTCCATTGTCATGGTTTCTCCTTCCGCGTCCCCTCCCCAGACCCGCCTGGCACCCAGGCGGTCTGCAGGACCTGACGGAATGGCCTCGTGGCCCCTCGGCCCCTCCGCACAGGGCTCGCAGGCGGCCAGGAGCCCGTCAGACGCATCTGCGTGGGGAGGTCGCAGCGTCACCGTCATGTCCCGCCTCTCCGGTTACGAAGGTTTGCAGTGCGTGGCGGGGACTCGGATGCCCCCAGCCCCGCGTCGTGCGTGTTTCTCTCGTGTCCCCCTCTCTCTCCTCCCCCGGCGGGTTCATTTCCATTCACCTGTTGTTCCCTTGAAGCTAAGCCATCCCGTGAGTCACTCGTTTTGGATTTTCCAGAACTGGGAGGACAGATTCGCATTTCTTAGTTTCCGTTTCTCTGCTGAGACTTGCGGCTCTCGTGACTCTTCGTTCTCGGCCGGGTCCCCCCTGAGCGCGCAGCCCCCGCTGAGCCCAGGGCTGTGCCGACTTGGGGTTGCGTGTCCGCGGCCCCGTTCCCACGCTGTGTCCCCCCCGTGCCCCCAGCTCGGTGCTGAGGTGCCGGACACCGCGTTCTCACCTTTCTCACAGAGGGCCCGTTCCGATCTGGCTGGCCCCGCGTCCGTGCGCGTGCGGTTCTGTGCTTTGCCGGGTCGTCTCTGAGGCTTGTCCTAGGTGTTCCCCAAGCTCCTGTGACTCGGCCAGGCTCCGCGTGCAGACCCCGTCCCCGTGCCTCCCGTTAGGGCGCTGCGGGGGGCGTTGCCGGGGGCTGGGTGTCTAGCTTGGCCGCTACAAGACGCGGCCTTCCTGGTGCCCCAGCTGGGCGCCCAGGGGATGGGTGACAGCCGAGCGCCATCTCCACCCTGCCCGAGCAGCTTCTCTGCAGTTCCCACGCAGCCAGGCTGGCGAGTGCAGACAGCCCTCGGCCCGGGGCTTGGGGCTGTGGACTCTGGGGCCCTCCCGGTGCATTCCACCCCGACCCCTCCCCGCCGTGCTCCGCCCGGGGTCCACCGGGCCGGGAAGGGGTCCGTGGCACCCGCTGCCGCTGCTCCCTTCGCGGCCGGTCTCGCCCTGGCCCTCGGCCCCACCTGGAGACAGGGCCTGCCATTTCCTCCGGGGAGGTGTTGGTTTAGTGCAAAGTGCCAGAGGGGCCAGTTGCGGTCACGGCTGCGGTGGGGCCCAGGGGCCCACCTTTGGGTTCTACCTTTGCTTGTGTCATCCCTCTTTCCACCCGCGCGCACTGCCTTGGTAGTTTAAAGTGCGGATGAAGGCATCGGTAAGCTGGGACCGTCCCTGTGGGCTCCAGGCTGTTGCAGGGCCCTCTGGGGAGGGACTGGGGAACCGCGTCCTGTCACCGTCATCGGCCCTGCAGACGCTGGGGTGACAGGCAGGTCTGGGGAGGGGACGTGGGAGGAAGTGCAGTTCTGTCTGATGCTGCGCCTCATCCTCTGGAGCGGGGCGTACAGGGGCTTCTCACCTTGAGGCTTTGGGCCTCACACTGACCTGCATCAGGCCCAGCGTAGTACAGACCGGAGCCCCGAACCGAGGCCGCTCACGCGCGCCTGGCCCGCCAGGCGGAGCTTGCGGTCCGTGGACTCGGCGGGGAGGGCGTCCACCATGTGCAGGGCAGGCCTGCCCGGGAGGCACGGTTCCTCGGGAGCAGGGCACGGTCTCGGCCACGTGGCTGGCATGGTGTGCTGGGGGAGAATGGGGTTTGCGGGGGCAGCCACGGGGCGCAGGGGTCCCCTC
>NW_011889974.1:26899-27807 GCF_000151845.1 Pteropus vampyrus
GCTAATCAAACTAACTCGAGTGATTAAACTAATGCTCCCTTTGGTATCTGAAATAAGCTAAAAGCCGGTTGGGGAGAGAAAATGAGGGACCCGTTCCTCTGTCCCCATCCTGTGCGGGTGGCGCCCCACCAGAAAACATAATGCCGGGCCCTCAGAGGTGGCCGCTGGCACCGCGAACACCCTTCTGGAAATACCGGCCGGTGGGAGGAGGGTTTCGGGGCTCAGCCCGCCTCCCCTGGGGTGCCCCTGGGGTGAGGATGGGCGGCCTCCCCAGCCCGTTCCACAGTCGCCCTCTAAACACGAACGCGAGAAGCGCTGTGAGCAAACCTGCCTGAGCCCAGGACCAACAAAGGGAGAACTTTCTGGGCCCTCCCGGAGCCGCACACAGGACTCTGAGCCCCTGCACAGCACTCGCCCGGATGGAACCCGTACTAGAGAGTCTCTGGGACGCTTCTGGGATGTTGTCACAGGACAGAATGGTGTAGAAAGCAGTTAATGAATGCCTAAGGCGTGTCATCGGCTACTCAGGGAACTGAGGGGCTTCTTAAAACAGACCCCACCGTCTTAACCCGCATAAATGGATCACGGCGAAATTCCCAGAACAGTGCTTTCCAGACTTAAATTTTAATTTAGGAGACTCTTTTCCCCCTAAAGGGACATGACTTGGGACTCCAATTTATAAGACAGTAGAAGCAGAACTCCTCTGTCTGCGGAGAGGCCAGCATTCAGGAGCTTGGCCCTCTCAGCTCGACATCCCCCATGCCCCACCCCTCCCCTCTCCCCCTCCTCAGATACACCTTGGAAGACAGTTTAAGAAGCACTGCCTTAGCTATACCAGTCAAGGTTCTCCAGAGGAACAACCCATAGGAGATATATCTATATATCAATATATCCGTATATTCTATCTA
>NW_011889974.1:27910-29019 GCF_000151845.1 Pteropus vampyrus
ACTGCAGAGATGCCCCCAAATCTCAGGGCTGAGGGAGGCTGAAACCCCCTCTTCTTACCATCCAGGGGTCGGCATGGGATCCGCCCCCCTGAGCCGCTCTGACTAGCTGGTGGAGGCCCCCCTGCCACCTGCCCACCCCCGGGCACAGAGGCTCAGAGTGTGCCAGAAAGGCCACCGTCTCGTCTGCACATGACATAGCAAGAACCAAGCTAACCCGAAGGCAGCGGGTTCTGTCCCGTCTGGGTGAGGATGTCTACACCCCTGGTGTTTCTACACAGCAGCACGTCAGACACCGAGGGTCATCGTCACCGCACGGGTCGGGCGCTCTGCGGCTGGGCCGTAGTGCTGGGTATGTAAAACACTGTGGACCCACATCATTCACACGCTGTTACATAGTCATTCCGTTAAATTTATGTTCCTTACCCTTATTTTAACAAAATCACTGTTATTATAGTCAAGATTTCCTTTAAATTAATATCTATTGACAGTATTGGTCTAAAATATTTTTAAAATCTGTCATTGTATTCAAAGCATACCAAATTTGAATGCATCTCCATAAAATATAAAGTTAAAAACAAGCTGAAAGGTTTTTTTCAAAATTTTCAAAAAGCTCAAAATTCTTAAAACGAGGACATAGTTCCATAGCGTAGCGGTGAGCATGTCTGCTTTACATGCAGAAGGTCCTGGGTTCACACCCCAGTGGAGCCACAGTCCATGGTCTATGGCCACGTCACCCTGAACAAGCCGGATGTCTGATCTGGGAAGCTAAGCAGGGTCGGGCCTGGTTAGTACTTGGATGGGAGACCACCTAGGAAGACCAGGTGCTGTAGGCATAAATATTAATAAATAATAAAAAAAATTATTAAAATTAAGCTTTTGAAAATATGCTTTTGAAAATGCCATTAAATCTTATGGGGGAGGCTTTAGAGGGACGATGTGTGACCTGATGTTCACATGGAGTCACACAGGTGGCCGGCCTGGCCGCCCGGCCGGGTGCTTCGTTATACGCGGTGGTCCTGGACGACCTGCCCTAGCGCCTGCAGCCCCGAGGCCGCCAGCGAGGACGTGAAGAGCAGAAGAGCGTGGCCCGTGGCCGCTCTGCCACCAGG
>NW_011889974.1:32029-32618 GCF_000151845.1 Pteropus vampyrus
GGGAGCCCAGAATCCCTAGCAGGCAGTTCACCCCCTGCAGGCGCAGCAGGCTCATCCCTCAGGCCTCAGCGGGGTCGTCTGGACAAGCTCGGGCTCCAGCAGGTGTCATCCTCCTCCTCTAGCCAGTGACCTTGACCTCACCTCCCGTTCTGACCTAGCTAACAGCCCAGCCAGGGGTCTGGCGCCGGGGAGGCCTCTCAGGGTGTGTGCTGGGCATAGTTTTCCTGCCATCTGTGTTAGTTAGGGGCTCGCTAGGAGCGACGCCGGGCTGGTGGGGCGGGCCGCGCCTGGACGGGGTGGTCCCGGGCTCAGGGTCCATCGTCCACTCCCACCCCTCGCGCCCCTTCGGACTGTCCCTGTCATCCCCTCTGCCAGATAACGCCCAGGCGCTGCCCGCGGGCCTCACTCCGCTGGCCACGCCCCGCACGGAGGCCTGGGCCCCGCACGGAGGCCTGGGCCCCCCCGGAGGGCGCTCGCCCTCCATCCCGGGCGTCAGCCGTCTCTCCCTGGGACGTCGGAGCCGCAGCTCTGGCCCCTGCAGGCCCCGGAAGAGCTCGCTGGGGTTGGGGGCCCTGGACGTGGAGGGACG
>NW_011889975.1:0-2462 GCF_000151845.1 Pteropus vampyrus
AAACGTTCCAGAGGCAGCTTGTCCTCCAGTGCACTGGCCTGCAGAATCGAAGATGCCTGCCGATAAATGCGGGCCCCCCAGCAGGGTCTGAAGGGACCGGCGACCGAGAAGCTGGAAGAGCACCTCAGGACAGCGCTGTCGGCCAAGCGCCACACCCCACGCACTGATCGGACGCAGTGCCGATGTCGCAAACAGGTCGCTGGCTAATCGGGGAGGGGGCTGCTGCTGGGGCTGGGGTTCTTATTTCCCACTCAGGAGCCAGTCTCAAAACACAGTGCAGGACAGCGCCCAGGAGGTGGCTTGCTTTCTTCCAGGAGGGAAGGTCTGGCTGCGAATTGCGAGACCCGCCCTGCTGATGCTCCTTTCGGGTTACAGTTTAAGTTGATTTGCTGGCATCGAGCCGTCGGGACGTCGCGGGCACACCTCCCAACCCTCCCACGGGGCTTTTAGGAGAAGGCCCCTGCTCGGGTTTGTTATTTTGAACTGAAGTTCTGGAAATTTCTTCCTTACAAAATAGATATTTTTAAAACTCATGATTCATGAGAGGACTAGAATAAATAATATTTACAGAATCCCTACTATGGGCTGGCACCTAAGATGCGTTTTCTCATTTAGCCTTCAAAATAAGGCTGCGAGGCCAGCGTTACTGCCCTCAGCTTACAGATCAGGAAACTGAGTGTCTGAGGGGCTGGCAGCTGGCCTCCCCCAGAGTGAGCCCCCTGAGAGGGCGTGGGAGAGGCCAAGACAGAGGCCCGATCTTTGTGACTTCACAGCCAGTGAGGGCCAGAGGGCCCCAAACTCCACTCAGACCTCAAAGTGCTTGCCATCCCCCCACTTCCTAGAGAATGAATGGCTCAGAGGGCAGAGCTCTGTGTCACCTGGCCGACTCCCGCCCAAGGAACAGGGACACAGATAGCTGATGAAGTGGGGCGACCGCTCAGCCACGCACACCACAGGATCCGAGCCTCCTTCCCCATGAACGCAGCACCTCGGAGCCCAGCGGACACTCTACTGGGAGCAGCAGCACTAATTAAACTGACTGGGATCCCTGAAGACGAAGTTATTTAATGCTCTGAACAGATTTAACATGAGAAAGCGTGGCCGGCCTTGATTCGTCACGGACGGACTCCCCGCCATCCGGGGCTACGTTCGGTGGGGTCCGTGTGCAAGCCCGGCTTGGGGCGCCCCGCCGGAAAGGGGGAGCAACCGCATCCCCGGAGTCCACAGCGACCGCGCACCTCCAGTGCTTTCCCCTCACGCTCTGTCTTCCGTGAAGGACTGCACTTGACCGGGGATCAGCCCCTGTCCGCCACAACGAAGGGGCGGGCGGTTACCAGGGGGGAGTGCCGCCCTCCCCTCCTTGCAGGTCCTCAAGAGCCAGTAGCAGGGCAAACCCAACTCCTGCCCCATACCCGTGTCCCATTCCAGGAGCCTTCAGCCCCTGCTGTCCCCCAAGACATCCGAAGCGGACTTCCTGGGCACGCTGTACCATGGACACAGCACCCAGCCTGCAAAGCCATGGCCCATCCACGGGTTCATAAAGCACCGTATGCAGCTCAGCCCGACCCGCTCGGGTAGCAAGCAGCAGTGGGCACAGACCATCCTCAGGGAGTCCCCAGAAAACTGACTCAGAGGGGACACGAGCTGTGAGGGGGTCAGCACTGGGTACAGAGACCTGGCGTCTAGGCTTCCCGTCCTGCCGTGTGCTGTCTACGCACCCTTGACCTCTTCGACTATAAAGCTGAACGGACACAGATGACCTCTGGGGTCTCTCCGGCTCCCAAGTTCTCTGCTTCTATAATTCAGGTCTAAACAGGAGGCAGGGATGAGACAAGCCCAGAGCTTGGGGACTGGGGGTCATGGTCAACAGTCGGAGGGTTCCAAGACAGCTTCCTGGCATCCCCGAGACAGCCCGCACACACGGGCCTGGCATGAGGCACCATTTCTCAAAGGCACCACATGGCAACCTGGAAGTTAATGCTTCTGGAGCCTGGACAGCATGGCCGTGAAGGCGTCCTGGAAGCCTGGGACCTGGTACGTAGGAGGCCAGGGGAGGCCAGGCCCCCACCCCCTCCCAAACAAGTCCCCTGGATGCAGAGAGCGAAGCTGGGGAGACAGAGACCAGAGAGCAACACGCTAAATTATCTTAAAACCTTGGAGTGTAGAAAGATTAAATATTACATAAAACACAGAAGCCAAAAAAGGAAAAGACTCTGACTACTAAAAAGATAACTTCTGTATAAAAGTAAATAAATACTATAAACAAAGCTGAAAAAATTACACAGTGGGAAAGAAATTTATAACATCTACAACGAAAGATGGATCACATACATAAATAAAAAGTTCTTGCAAATTAATAAGTAAATGACAAACAACCCGCAGAGAACAACTAGTTCATAAAAAAATGTAAATGGCCATTAAACACAGAACAGATGCTCCACCTCACTCATAATTAAAGAGAT
>NW_011889975.1:2915-4754 GCF_000151845.1 Pteropus vampyrus
CACTGGGCAAGGTCAAATTCTTTCCTACATGGCCAGCAAGGCCCGGAGTCCAACTCCATACGCCATGCAGTCTCTGCCTGGCACTGGGTGGGAGCAGATAAGGAATCACACTCCAAGGCAGGTTTCCAAGACGCTACGTCTGAATGGAATCCTCACCCACGTATTAGCTGGGGCAGGAACGAAAACCCCGCTGGCGGCCCTGGGTGAAGAGAGAGGGGCTCGATTCCATGAGACACCGTGTCCGCAGGCCGATGACCTTTCTGTTGAGATCAGGTCACTGAAAAAGAAAACGGACAGCTCCCGCAGCACCGCGGCAGAGCGCGCGAGCCTGGGAGCGCGTGCGCGCGGACGAGACGCTCCAGGAAGCATCCTTTTGTGGGAACGGACATTAGAGAAGAGAAAGTGGGTCCCCCAGGTTGCACAAACGTGTACAGGAGAAACGGGAACCAAAACGGCCAGAATTGAGCCACGCGAGCTCCACGCGTGCCCTAGGCACGAACTGACACGCACACCGGCAAACACGGAACTGGGGATTCTCAGCATCTGGTGTCGAATCCAGATTCGAGGGGGCCCGCCCAGGCCATCGGCTCCAGACCTGGAAGCCTGCTCCTCCTCCAAAGCCCTCAGAGCCTGGACCCCTTTCTGGCAACTGCCAGGAACCCCCTATTCAGCCTCAGCGTTCTGGCTGCCCCACACCTCAGCCATTGCCCCCAGCCCCCTTCTGCCTTGGGCCCACCGACAGCCCAGCTGCCCGACCTGAGAGTGAGGACACTGGGGGGGCGGGGTACAGGCCAGGTGCGGCTCCCTCATCCTGCTCGGCTCCCTGGCGCTGCCTCTTCCCCACACCCCGGGGCCCCAGGCCTTCCCCATCCCAACGTCGTCCAGTCCAGTGTCCCGCACTTAAACACTTACCCCCAGGACCTTAGTCCTTTATGAAGGACACGGTGCTACCTGGGCGGGCGCGAGGGGAGGCAGGGCAACCACACCTTGGCTAACGGGGGCGGGACCCACCTGGCTGACAGGCAAGGCACAGAGCGGAGCGATGCCCCGGTCAAGTGAGTACAGATGCGGGCAGCTGTGTGCAGCGGCGCGAGGCAGACGCGTCAGTGACTCGAAAGGCCACCGCCATCAATGACTCGACACCCGTGATTTAGACAACGTTCCTGCAGCTCCTGTGAACGCATTTCGTCTCTTCACATCTGCCTCATCCCGCTCTCCCCTGCTCTCTCTCATTTCGATCTGTTCTTCATCTCCGGGTCTCGCTCTCCCCCCTCTTTCATGGCTGGTGAGTTTCGATATCTTCCCTCCTGGCCCCCCAACTCCTTCCCACCAAAAGAAGCCTCGACCTGCCTTTTATGAACCAGTTGATTTTTTCCTTACGAAACTCGCCCTCCATCTTCCGTCTCGCACGCCAAGCCCCAGGATGCGCCTGAAAGCAGAGTCTGCAGGTCCCAGGTGTCGTTCAGAAATCGATGGCTCACTGGAAAACGTTGTCAGGAACGTCCCTGTTATTCACCGTTGCGGGGAGCAGAATCTCGTAAAACTCCAAGCCGCCTCACATGCCAGGGGCTAATGTAAGAGAAGCTGAGAAACTGCACCAGATGGAGGGAGACAGCAGGCGACGGGCAAGGGGAGGAGAGCCAGGGGTGGCGGGCGGAGCAGGAGCCCCCAGGACACCCGTCCCCCGGGCCGGCTCCCCCGCCGAGCTCTGTGCTCGGCACCCCATGCTCCTGCGGGTCTTACCGGCCCAGCACGGTGCCCTCCTGCAAGGACACGGCAGCCATGAAGGACCCGTGGGGCGGGGCAGCTTCAGGACCAGGACCTGCCACTCCGAGCCCC
>NW_011889975.1:6054-7735 GCF_000151845.1 Pteropus vampyrus
TCCCCCGGGCCGGCTCCCCCGCCGAGCTCTGTGCTCGGCACCCCATGCTCCTGCGGGTCTTACCGGGCCCAGCACGGTGCCCTCCTGCAAGGACACGGCAGCCATGAAGGACCCGTGGGGCAGGGCAGCTTGAGGACCAGGACCTGCCACTCCGAGCCCCTCCCTCTGCTCCGGGGCCGCGGGGAGAGTGCAAGTCCCTCACGTGACAGTGTGTGTGCACGTGTCACCCCACGCTGCTCCTCCAACGGGAGACTGGCTGCTTCCCCCTGAAACGCAACCACCTCCAGGCAAGGAGCCCGCACCTGTCCCCTAGGTGCTCCAAGGAGTGTCCTCTATGGTCCGAGCCCGTGGGGTCTCGAGCCTGCCCCTTCTCTCTCCACTTCGTACGTGACGCCACAGACTGGGTGGCCTACAAACAACGCACGTTTATTCCCCGCAGTTCCGGAGGCAGGAAGTCCAGGGAAGGCGCCAGCAGGTGCTGGTTCACAGACCTCGTCTTCCCCGTGTCCTCGCAGGGCGGAAGGGGTGAGGGGCGCTAGCCCCATTCATGGAGGTGCCACACTCACCACCTCGTCGCCTCCCGAAGGCACATCTCCGACACCATCACCTTGGGGCTTAGGGTTTCAGCTTACGGATTTGGGAGGTGGGAACACAGATATTCAGACCGTAACAGACGGGCATTCACCTTGCAAAGGGAACAAGGAGCCACCCACCTGAGATGAACGGGGTGGCTCCAGGACCCGGAGCTATGATCTGGAGAAAGGGGGGACTCACACTCCGGGAATAAAGAAAGGGCTCCTTCCATTTTTCAGAGGCTCTTTTCCTGGGATTCTTACAAGCAGCGCGGTTCCTGGCCTGAGCAAGAAGGCCCGAGACCCTCGTGTTTCAAGCTACATCATCCACCTGCAGGGGTGCGGCATGGGCCTGGCCCTGCTCCCAGCCACCCCTGCGCCTTGCTCCCACCCAGCAGCCACAGTGAAACCCAAGAAGAACCACGTCCCTCCTCGGCTCAAAACCCCCCAACAGACCCCGCCTCACCCGGAGAAAAGATGTGAGCACAGCACTTTACTCATAACTGCCGAAACCTGGGGACAGCCAAGTGTCCGCCGGCAGGAAGGTGGGCAGACAAACCGTGACCCACCGTGACGCCAGGAACACCACTTGACAACAGAAAAGGAATGAGCTTCCCACACTCCCAGGAGCGCGGACAAATCTCCAGTAACCTACACCGAGCGGAAGCAGCCAAGCGACAAGGACTAAGGACCGCGTACCACACACGCCCCGTGTACGAGGGTCCAGAACAGGCACGTGCAACGTCCGCGGCTGGAGGGAGGCGGGGAGCCACACGGGGGCGGAGCGAACTTTCCGGGGACGTGAAACCGGGCCGTGTCTTGACTGAGGGGACAGTTACACACACATATGACCCAGGACGGTGTGTTTTACTATTTGTCAACTCTATCTCAGTTTCAGGGAAAGAGAAACTGGGAATGAAGAGTTAGTTCTCTGCCCCAAAGGTTAAGCGCGGCCTGGCCTTCTGCTCCGCCGACATCTTCCTATCTTCCTTCCATCTGGCTCCACGTGCCCACCCGACGCCCTCGCCGTCCCCCCTGCCCCCACCAAGCACCCCCCTGCCTCAGGGCCTTGGCTCTTGCTGATCCCCAGATATCGGCACAGGCCACTC
>NW_011889975.1:8213-9554 GCF_000151845.1 Pteropus vampyrus
GCCATGGGGATCACGTGCCGTGATGGTGACCCTGCTGTGACCCTGCCGTGACCCTCCTGTGGCCCTGCCATGGCCAGGACTCACCCCACGCTCCCGGTCCTCCCCAAGGCAGGGCACCCGAGACCTCGGCGGCGAAAGCACGCAACCAGGCCGCCCGGCTTCGCGTCCTGCGTCCCAGCTGCCAACCTCTCCCGACTCACGGGCAGCGAAGTGGGGCAGCGCAGCCCCAGCGCAGAGGCCGTCGGAGAGGCAGGGCGTCTGGAAAGCCCGGCGAGCCCTGGCAAACGACGGGCGCCCCTGGCAGGCACTCCGGAAGAACCTCCATCGCCGCCATGTTCGGCCAGAACGGCGCGCGGCCTGCGCTTCCGGCTTCCAGGCTCCCGCTGACGTCACTTCCGCGGGGCCTGGGCGGGCGCTCTGGGCATGCGCGCGCCCTCGAGGTCTCCCAGGCTGCCTGGCAGGGAGTTGGAGCCATGTGGCCCGCGCGTTGTGCGCAGAAGTGACACCAGCCACTCGCAGCCCTGGCCCTTGAACTCCTTCTGCTCAGCCCGCACCCCGACCCACTCGTGCGCTCCAGCACGGCCATGGTGTTGACCTTCCAGATAGCCGAGCCGAAGGATGGAACAGCCCAGCCCACGTGGGCCTTGGCCTGAGTGAATCTTTGTCGAGGTGTCTGAGTTTAAATTCCTTAGCAAGAAAGAGCCAGGTCTAATTCTGTGTTGGCTCATCCAACAGCTCTTTCATGTCTTCTGAAAGCAACCTTTCTATGGGAAATGTGGCTGCCAGTCTCCCAAGGACTAATTTAAAGCACTGCTGTGAGCCATCCCAGTTTGAAATGGGGGCTGAGACTCTTCTGATCCCTTCTCCTTACAAAAATCTCCCCAAAGCACGTACACTGAGAAGCAGAGACACAGTGAATGAGAGCGACGTATGGAACCCTCAGCTAGATGAAGCCAGGAAGCCGAGAGGGCCAAAGCTCGTGACCTGCAGGGTGGGGCCCAAAACCATGGACGCTGGAGGCCGCGGGTGCTTTGAAGGCCGGGGTGAGGAGCAGACACTGCCCACACTCGGTGTGGTGAGGCACCCCATCCCACACCACAGCGGCCCGAGGTTCATTAGGGGCGAATGAACCAGAGACACCCAGACATCAGCTCATAGAGGGTGGGGTCAACCACGGTGCTGAACGGAGGAGGATTGAATAGAAGTCTCCACACTGAGGGTGACAGCCCCACCCAGCCAACCTCCCCTGCCAGCTCCAGGACAAAGAAGCCAGGCCTATGCCCCCACCCCCAGCCCCACACTAGGCAGGAGATCAGATGATCCTTTTCTGGAGAGAATAAA
>NW_011889975.1:12554-13305 GCF_000151845.1 Pteropus vampyrus
CTCAGGGCCCGCTCGCTCCCATCGAAGCCCAGTGTCCGGCACAAAGCAGGAGCGCGATCGACACAGCGTGACGAGCAGATAAAAAAAGGGAAGGACGAGAAAAGCTTAAGTTCCCGCAGAACGGGATTTTGAAAATGACTCAGAAATGTGTTTTTGACACTATACAAAGACGAGTCGAAAAAGCGATATAATTAGAGACGCGTCGAGGGACATCGCCTAGAAAACCCTCGGCTTCAAGAGTTCACAAGGATGCACTGAGCCACGGCAGCGCGTCCGCGGAAAGCGTTTGCCGAACCAGTGAATCCGACAAAGAGACCCAGAAGTCCTCGCAGATCTTTCCACCGCGAAGCCCGCGCCGGCCGGGCACCGACGGAACGGCAAGCGGGCCAGGAGTGCGGGGCGGGGCGTGGAGTGGGTCTGGGGCGGTCCACAGTCAGACAGAGGGCTCAGATGCCACGCTCAGGAGCCCGGACTGCTTTCCGCCGGCAGCGGGCAGCCGTGGGGTGTCCCTGCGGGGCGGCGTGCGTGGAAGCGGCTCTGCTTCTGGGGAACAGCTCCAACACCAGCAGCGGCAGGGCACACAGGCTGGGCACGTCGGCGGTGACCCAGGCGGCGGGGACACGGGAGGCGAAGCAGGCGGGGCGGGAGGTGTGGCGGGGAGAGAGAGCGGGAACAGCGGCGTGGGAGGTGGCCCCGCAGGAGGAGCCCTGGTGCCGGTGGGTCTGTGGGGGACCCTGCCACACACATCCTG
>NW_011889975.1:13355-13704 GCF_000151845.1 Pteropus vampyrus
CCTGGTGCCAGCTTCACCCCTTCCGCTTCCCCCCAAAAGTAGCAGGATGGATGAGGAGGCCCAAGAGGAGGGGCCTGGGCCAGAGGGTGGGGAGGAGGCCAGAGCCAGGGGCAGGACACCCGCCGGGAGCAGATGAGTGCCGTGAGGGGGCCCCGTGCGGGCAACCTTGGCAGTTGCGCCCGTGGTGGGGACCGAGCCCCTTGAGGCGAGACCTTCTTCGCTGCCGAGCTCCACACGGTCCCAGCAAGCCAGCGTGCCGCTGCAGACCAAGCCGAGCCTCACGACTGCAGATGCCAGCCGGCTCCAAGGACGCGCTGAGACCTGGCTCCTTCTGAGCCTGACATCTGCC
>NW_011889975.1:13754-14084 GCF_000151845.1 Pteropus vampyrus
CTGACCGGCCTCGGAACGCCTCTGCTTCCCGGTCCACGCGGCTGGGCGGCAGGGCGGGCACAAGGGACGTGACACACGCCCGAGCGCTCCTGGACGTTTTCCTCCTGTGGCCGCCCTTCATCAGCGGGAAAACAAGAATCGGAGCACGGTCCCAGGACGAGGGGGACTTCCCCCATCTGAGGGTCAGGGCACTTGACGAAGGAGCCCCAGAGAAGAGCAGAGCCCCCCCAGGGTGAGCGGTGGCACTCACAACCCTGGGCATGGCAGCAGGACGTCCCCCGGGACCGCGGTTCAGTCCGGCCTCTGCGAAGACACAGCTCACCGGTCTCT
>NW_011889975.1:16309-18563 GCF_000151845.1 Pteropus vampyrus
CCTTGTCACTTCCGCTCCAAGCTGCAGCTTTACAAAAAGCGTGGAGGCAAACCAAAGGAAGCACCGGGCTCGGCCCCCTGGTGCCAGCTTCACCCCTTCCGCTTCCCCCCAAAAGTAGCAGGATGGATGAGGAGGCCCAAGAGGAGGGGCCTGGGCCAGAGGGTGGGGAGGGGGCCAGAGCCAGGGGCAGGACACCCGCCGGGAGCAGATGAGTGCCGTGAGGGGGCCCCGTGCGGAGGTCCCGTGCAGGCAACCTTGGCAGTTGCGCCCGTGGTGGGGACCGAGCCCCTTGAGGCGAGACCTTCTTCGCTGCCGAGCTCTACACGGTCCCAGCAAGCCAGCATGCCGCTGCAGACCAAGCCGAGCCTCACGACTGCAGATGCCAGCCGGCTCCAAGGACGCGCTGAGACCTGGCTCCTTCTGAGCCTGACATCTGCCCACGGCCACACGGGTCACCCCGCCTGGCCCAGAGCTGGCGAGAGAATGCGGGTGAACTGACAATGGCCGCTCACATCATCCTGGCCTGGAAACAGTTGGGTCTTGCTGAGCTGGAGAAGCAGGGCCACCTGGGAGCCAGGAAGCCTGCAGCCCCGGCCCCAGGCCTGATGCGCAGACCAGGCAACTCATCAGGACTCAGTTTCCCTTTTCACGAGAACGGGCGAGTGGGGCAAGACCAGAGGTTGTGACCGAGGAGGATTCAGAGGGTCCGAGAACGTGAGTGGGAAACGTCGCCTCCTTTCCCACGCACACCTCTGTCTGACAATCCCCTCAATTACGAGTGGAGGCCCAGCCACAGCAGCGGGCGGGACTGGCCACAAAATCGCAGGCTTTCATATCGCGTGCCTACGCCTTGAAGCATCACTCACCTCGATCGTTATTTCTAAATTAAGGTGCTTCCTAGACCCGCCACTGGGTCATGGCATTCGAAGCGTTTAAAAAAAAGCACAACCATGACCCAGAAAGGCAGAAACAACCCACATATCTATCGATCAATGAACGGAGGAGCAAACCACGGTCTGTCCACGCCGGGGGACACCATTCGGCCACGGAAAAGAGTCCAGCCCGACACCGGCCACAGCGCAGAGGAACTCATGCTAAGTCACAAAGCACCACACGTCGCGGGACCCCATTTTTAATGGGGATGGGCTTTCCCTTCGGGTGATGAAACTGGAACCAGGTAGGGGTGGTGGCTGCGCGGCACTGTGATCGTGCTAAATGCCACTGAGTTGTTCACTTTTAAGTGTCACTTTATGTCACCGTGAATTTCTCAATAAAAAAGCCTGTGTAACAATATCTCATTTAAAAATATTTCAATAGTTATACAATACCACAATACCCCAGAAACTTTCTTTTATGCATTAAAGACTGTTATTCTAAGAAGGAGTCTGTTGGCTTCACCATATACCAAAGAGCTCCTTGGTACAGAAAGGTTGGGGTCTCCTGGACGGGAAGCTCTCCGCGGCCCACTCTTTGTACCTGCTTTTACCTGGGTAAGTGTGGTCCCGCCTTCTGGTCCCTCCCAGGCTCACCCTGGCACTGCCTAGGGAAGCCCAAACGAGCCCATGTCAGAACCCATGCGTGGAACACGAGGGGTCCCAGAAGGCCCTCCCCGCTCGGCCCCCCTACTGCTCCCCAGAGAAAATCACGTCAACATCCCCGCTCCTGAACGTGGTGTGAACACCTCACACAGTTTACACTCAGAGTTGCACCTGGACCCTTGGACGCCACGTCGCTTTGATGGGGCCCCGACAGGGGACGGTGACGCGTTCTCCTGTGCGAGCTCACGGCAGCTCCGTCTACCACACCGCTTACTGCTGGCAGATGCTTGGGCCACGCCAGTTTGGGGCCCCTAACTGTGATGCTGTTCTGGTCACACTCGTGCACGCGCTTTGGTGTGTGTGTGTGTGTGCATGTGGGCATATGTGTGTGTGCGTGCGTGTGCGTGCATGTGGGCATGTGTGTGTGTGCGTGTGTGTGTGCATGCGCGTGCATGTGCGCATGTGCGTGTGTGTGTGCGTGCGTCCTTTGGTGTGTGCCCCAGACGGAGGGGCGGGGTCCTGGGCAGCATCGTTCAGCCTTAGCAGATTCTGCCCGACCATTTTCCAAGTGGTTTTCCCGTTTACACTCTAACCAGCAGCGAACGCAAGTCCCCCTCGTTCCACACGGGTACCCGCCCTCGGGGTCACCCGTCTGCTCCTTTTAGCCGTTCTGGTGGGTCTATAGTGGTCTGTCGCTTTGCATTTTCCTGATGACT
>NW_011889976.1:0-766 GCF_000151845.1 Pteropus vampyrus
TCGTCCGGGGGGGTGGGGATCACCCAGCTGGACTGCTGCTGGCGGACGTGGCGGCCAGCTCAGAATCGACAGATGCTCTGGGCCCGACAGACCTCGGGGGCAGAGGTGGTCAGCTTGGGCTGCTTCACCAGTCTCTCTGGGGAAGCTTCCGGAACCCTCCTGTCATTGAGGGGCCGGGCTCTGGTGGGGACATCGGAGCACAGTGGCACCAGCCTTCAGTGAGTGCACAGGCCCGTGGGAGGAATGGACGTGATCGGGAGCAGGCTGGGATGCAGCGCCGGCCGGGCTGGCTGGTGGGTCTGCGTGAGGGGCAGTGGGGAGGCGGGCGCTGCAGGAGGCCAGCCAAGGAGGTGGCCCTGGGTGCGGCTGATCCTGGCACGCGCCAGAGTCTCCGTCAAGGTTCTGATGCGCGGCGGGCACGGGTGTGGGCAGGGTCCACGAGGCCTTCTCACAACTCTCGGTGTTTCTCGGGAAGTCTCAGCCAGCGGGGTGCTTAGAACAGGATGGGATGCTGAGAAGGGTTCAGGGCCCCACGTTCCCTCTGCCCTCAGGGTAGGCCTGGGACAGGGGTGGGGCTGGTGTGACTCGGTCGCCTGGCACATCTTGGGGGGCCCTCTGACCTCCATCCTCAGCTCACTCACCAGGAGCCGGGGCCCCCGATGAGAATAACACACGTACCATGCCAGCCCCACGCGGCCGTGCCCCCCAACACGCGCCTCGGCCCCGGTGTCGCCGTGGGCTTCGGGGGCGGGGTTCGTAGCCGCGC
>NW_011889976.1:4011-4495 GCF_000151845.1 Pteropus vampyrus
GTCCCCTGCTGGCCTGAAACCCCTCAGCGGCTTTTTGTTCTGTGTCCCAACACCCCAGGCACCCAGTGGGCAGCACGCTGGCTTAGAAGGTGACCGGGAGTCCCGGTGCCGGAGGCGGGCGGGCCCCCGGCAGACCTGGAAACAGACAAAGGGAGGCCGTCAGGTTCAGACTCAGACTAGAGAGTGCAGCGCTTCATTAAATGTCCATGTCGCATAACGTGACGTCCACCTGCTCGTCGGAGAGAGTCGTTTTGGCTGGTTACGTGTGACAGCAGTTCATGGGCGATTTCACGACGGCTAAGATATCAGGGCCGCCACTGAATCAGGGTTCTGTAGGGAACGACCTCAGAAGCAAAATCAGGGAACTTCGGCAGAAGAACAGCTACACGCTGGGGGGTGTGGTTGCTTGGGGGGGTTGGGGGGACCGGGCCCCTGCGGGGTGCGCCGTGGGAAAGGTGGGCCGGGCCCCGCGGGGCTTTTGTTC
>NW_011889976.1:9077-12159 GCF_000151845.1 Pteropus vampyrus
GTGACGTGATTGACAGATGCGGGGGGCACGATCTAGACAAAGCGAGTTAGGGGGAGCGCAGTGGGGAGGTCTGCGAGCTGGGCGAGGCCTTCCTAGCAGCGGCAGCAGCGGGTGCAAAGGCCCTGGGGCAGGGAAGAGTGTCACGTTTGGGGCGGAAGGTCGCAGAGTGGCTGGAACGTGGTGCTGGAGACTGGGGCCCGAGGTGGCCGTCAGCACCGGCCTCCCTGAGCGAGAGGCGCCGCGTCCCGGACGTGGGCTCTCCTTCCTGCGGTGGAAGGCGCCCTGCACGGCGTCTGTCCAGACATCTCTGAGTGGCACGGTGGCTGGGTCGTGCTTCCGGAACGTTCTGCAGGCGTCCTCACGTTGCACAGGCGTGTGTGCAGACTCTCCCATGGACTCTCGTTTGCCTCTTTCGGAAGAGAAGCTTGCTGGTCGGGTTTAATGGGCGGCCGGCTCCTAAGGAGAAAACCGAGCGCCCGGGCCCCGTCCCCCGCGGGCTGACCGTGTCACGCTGGGGCCGCCCGCGAGCCTCCTGCGTGGACGTCAGTCGGTGTGTGACACGCTGCCGCCTGGCCGCAGGTTCGCCACGCAGGAGAGGAACGCCTTGCTGCTCTACAACGGCCGCTTCAACGAGAAGCACGACTTCATCGCCCTGGAGATCGTGGACGAGCAGGTGCAGCTCACCTTCTCGGCAGGTAGGGCCCCCTCGCGGGAAGAGCAGCTCCCCGGCAGGCGCGCTCGGCAGGTTAAAACCACCCTGACCTCACGCGGCACCCTCGGGTGTGCTCACGGCTCATCCCCGGGTCCCCGTCCGGGAACCCGTCCTCCGGGCAAACCCGGGACACGCAAAGGTGTGTGTCACGTGCGGAAAACACGGAAGACAGCTCAGAGGGCCGGGACCGGGGACTCGCCGCAGGGTGGCACGCGCGAGGGCACCAAGCACTCTCGGAGCCTGGCCGTGGGACAAGGACGTGCTCCAGGCCGCAGAGGGACTCGTGGCCTCGCGTCCACTAACCTCTGCTTTCTCCCCGCACCTCCCCCGCCCCGCAGGCGAGACCACGACAGCGGTGGCACCGCAGGTTCCCGGGGGCGTGAGTGACGGGCGCTGGCACTCGGTGAGGGTGCAGTATTACAACAAGGTAGGACGGGCGCTCTCCCCGTGGGCCCCGGGCTGCGAGAGGCGGGCGCTGGGAGCTTCTCTGTCCTAAACCATTTATGGTCTGAAATTTAAAAAAAAAAAAAATACGTGCTGGGTGAAAAAAGCCCCTGAGGAGGTAAGTGAGCATTTGTGGCCAGTCTGTGTAAATAGACCCCAGCCCTGTGCTGGGCGGGATAGTCCCCCAAGGAGCTCTGGGGGTGCAGGGCGCACGCGGGGAGCAGAGATCACCCTGCGCCGGGGAAGGGCGCAGAAAGGGTTCATTCACACAGCCGCCTTGGCCCAGGCGTCCGCGCAGGCTGACATTCCGGGCCATTCACACGCAGCTCCAGAGCTGAGACAGATCGTCCGCTGTGCCCGGATGCCACCCGAGCGTCGGAAGGCCCCGGAGCAAGAGCAGGGAAGGCGCGGGCATTCGGATTTCGTTTTGTTCTGCTGTTTACTGGCTTGTGAGGAAACGTGGTGTTGGTTTTTGCATCAAAATGCGCAGCTCTGGGCTGCGTGGTTTTGCCAAGCATCCTCCTTCCCGGGAAGCTCGGGGAACCTCCCCGTGGGTCTGCGATGGCCTCGCCCCCACCCCAGGGTGTCCTCGGGGCTCAGCCCGAGCCCCGCTGGCAGACGGGGGATCGGAGGTATTTGCTGTCCGTCACACCCACTGTGATTGTGGTTTCCACGCTCCAGTGATCCGTGTCTGCCGCCCGCCACGTGGTCCTGAGGCCGTTGTGTCCTGTAGGGCCCTCGCTCTGCTCTCCCCGATCCGCCGTCTGCCGTCCCTCTGCTGCCCCGGGCTGCCCTAGGTGTCCTTCCCCAGTCACCCCAAACAGGCCCCAGCAGTGGTGGCTGCACGGCGACCGTGGTTTTCATCCGTGGGCAGGCACTGACCGCACGTGGACCTCTGGGCCGCATTCAGCGTGAGGGTGAAGGAGAGGTTCCGAAGGGGTCTGGGGTGCGGGTCTGCTGTGGTGCGGGGGAGGGGGCAGTGCTGGCCTCGGGATTTTGAGAGCTAAGAAGGATCGTGGCCCCTGGGGAGACCTGCCGCCAGCCGTCTCGGGGGCCACGGTGGGGCGAACTTCGGTTTTCTCTCCTTGGCGCCATAACCTGCTCCCCAGCTGATACCTGGGGCCGCTCACACCTGTTTCAGCCGCTCTGGAGACGTCCCCCAAGTGAACTTGCCCGCCCCCCACACACACCTTCGGACGGGCTATTTCTGCCTCCTTTCTCCCACTCTGGAGAAGGTCGGTTCTGCAAGCCAGTCTGTCACAATAGGTCGCCGAGGGGACAGTGACTCTGCTAGGCACAGGCACGAGGGCTGTGCCCTTGTGTCCTGGAAGGTCAGGGGCCCCGAGGGCAGGCCATGCCCTGAGCACCTCGCTGTCCCCGCAGCATGGGGCATGGTCCCCCCTGAGCTCGGGGACCATTCTGTCTGACCTCAGGTCTTGACGCGTTCCCTCAGCAGGACAGGCAGAGGGACACACTGGGCTGCAACCCCTGTTTCTCTGTTCACCTCATTAGGACAGTGTCCCCGTATCCAGGCTGGGCTGACAAAGGACACTCGGCAGCAGAGTGCATTCCTGGGAGGTGGCCCCCTCCTGGCCTGAGGTTTCTGGCCCAAACACGTTCAGGCTTTTGCCGCGACTTTGTGCACGCCCTTGAGTGGGACATGGATGTTCTCGGCCGCCCACTGCTCCGGGGCAAGCAGTTGCCACCTTGCCAGAACATTCCGCCCCAGAATCTGGCATCTGCAGCCTCTGACTGGCACTCGGCCTGTGGCCCTTCTCTGTGGCTGGCAGGGGCTGGACACCAGGGATCAGCCGTCCCCGTGGCCTGTGCTTCCTGGGGGCTTAGTGCCCGGCAGGGTGCAGGCCAGTCGGGGTGGGGGCGCCGCGCTCCGTGTCGGGGAGCAGAGAAAGCACCCGTGCTGCGTTT
>NW_011889976.1:12209-14293 GCF_000151845.1 Pteropus vampyrus
CGTCCCTCTGCTGCCCCGGGCTGCCCTAGGTGTCCTTCCCCAGTCACCCCAAACAGGCCCCAGCAGTGGTGGCTGCACGGCGACCGTGGTTTTCATCCGTGGGCAGGCACTGACCGCACGTGGACCTCTGGGCCGCATTCAGCGTGAGGGTGAAGGAGAGGTTCCGAAGGGGTCTGGGGTGCGGGTCTGCTGTGGTGCGGGGGAGGGGGCAGTGCTGGCCTCGGGATTTTGAGAGCTAAGAAGGATCGTGGCCCCTGGGGAGACCTGCCGCCAGCCGTCTCGGGGGCCACGGTGGGGCGAACTTCGGTTTTCTCTCCTTGGCGCCATAACCTGCTCCCCAGCTGATACCTGGGGCCGCTCACACCTGTTTCAGCCGCTCTGGAGACGTCCCCCAAGTGAACTTGCCCGCCCCCCACACACACCTTCGGACGGGCTATTTCTGCCTCCTTTCTCCCACTCTGGAGAAGGTCGGTTCTGCAAGCCAGTCTGTCACAATAGGTCGCCGAGGGGACAGTGACTCTGCTAGGCACAGGCACGAGGGCTGTGCCCTTGTGTCCTGGAAGGTCAGGGGCCCCGAGGGCAGGCCATGCCCTGAGCACCTCGCTGTCCCCGCAGCATGGGGCATGGTCCCCCCTGAGCTCGGGGACCATTCTGTCTGACCTCAGGTCTTGACGCGTTCCCTCAGCAGGACAGGCAGAGGGACACACTGGGCTGCAACCCCTGTTTCTCTGTTCACCTCATTAGGACAGTGTCCCCGTATCCAGGCTGGGCTGACAAAGGACACTCGGCAGCAGAGTGCATTCCTGGGAGGTGGCCCCCTCCTGGCCTGAGGACAGGGACCAGGGGTCAGTGGCTTTCTGGCCCAAACACGTTCAGGCTTTTGCCGCGACTTTGTGCACGCCCTTGAGTGGGACATGGATGTTCTCGGCCGCCCACTGCTCCGGGGCAAGCAGTTGCCACCTTGCCAGAACATTCCGCCCCAGAATCTGGCATCTGCAGCCTCTGACTGGCACTCGGCCTGTGGCCCTTCTCTGTGGCTGGCAGGGGCTGGACACCAGGGATCAGCCGTCCCCGTGGCCTGTGCTTCCTGGGGGCTTAGTGCCCGGCAGGGTGCAGGCCAGTCGGGGTGGGGGCGCTGCGGGGCCCCTCTGTGGCCTGTGCTCCGTGTCGGGGAGCAGAGAAAGCACCCGTGCTGCGTTTTCCTCTCTGCCTGTTTGGGGGCGTGTCCCTCAGGGTGGCCTGAAGGCTTTTGGCTGTGGCCAAGTCAGCCTTGGTGTCCCCATCGGAGCCCCTGCACAGAGCATGTTCTGGAAGCACCTGCCGATGGCTGGAGCAACAGCGTGTCACAGTTGAGCAGGGAGGGGGCCCTGCCAGGGTCTTCACGCCTCGTCCTCTGCGAGTTCGCACGCCTGCTTGCAGCGACCCCCGCAGGAGCACCGGGAGGGAACCACCGCCCAGCACCCCGAATGCCCTGAGGAAGGGGGGTCTGGGGAGCCGACAGGAGGTGGAGGGGGCTCAGCGCGGGCCAGCGCGTCAGCGGCGCCCAGCGAGGCCCTCGGTGCGGATTCGGCCCCGCCCCTCCCCGAGCCCAGCTGGTCCCTCTCTCGCCCGAGGCGGTTTTGGGAGGAAACCAAGCAGTTTGCGCGGTACCTTGAGGCCTCCTTATGTGGTTTGCCTGGGCCCCCAGCGGGGAAATGCTCCGGAGGTTCTGCACGTCTGCCTCCTGGGGCTGGTGATTTCTAGGGGACTTTAGTCTCAAAGCTTCTCCGGGTATGGCGATGGCCCGGGCAGCTCGTTTGGGGGGCAAGAAGGCAGCCGGCTGAAGTCGCAAAGCCACCAGGGTGACGAGAAAGGAAGGCAACCCCAAAACCGTCTGTGTAGAAAGCCACTCTGCTCTCAGGGCGCCCATGCATCCCTGGTCCAGGGAGGGGCCCCCTGCCCGAGCTGACAGTGGCGGGCGGCCTCACTCCCCAGGGCAGGAGCCTTCCATGAGCGCTGCCCTCTGTGCCCGCCCCTGGACCACGTGCCCGACTAGTCTGGCCCCGGCGGAGCCGTGGAGTAGAAACGTCCATGGTCAAGGCCGG
>NW_011889976.1:14343-15686 GCF_000151845.1 Pteropus vampyrus
GTCTCAAAGCTTCTCCGGGTATGGCGATGGCCCGGGCAGCTCGTTTGGGGGCCGAGAAGGCAGCCGGCTGAAGTCGCAAAGCCACCAGGGTGACGAGAAAGGAAGGCAACCCCAAAAACAGTCTGTGTAGAAAGCCACTCTGCTCTCAGGGCGCCCATGCGTCCCTGGTCCTGGGAGGGGCCCCCCTGCCCGAGCTGACGGTGGCGGGCGGCCTCACTCCCCAAGGCAGGAGCCTTCCGTGAGCGCTGCCCTCTGTGCCCGCCCCTGGACCACGTGCCCGACTAGTCTGGCCCCGGCGGAGCCGTGGAGTAGAAACGTCCATGGTCAAGGCCGGATCCCCCACCCCTCTCCCCATGCGCTCCTGCTGGGATGGCTCTTACGCCCCCTCCCTGAACCCCCGTTACTCCAAGGTGGCGTCTGCTCTGCATTTAGTCGCGTCCGGGGTGGGAAAGCCCTGGGCCCCTTGGACAACCCCCCAAGGCATTCTGGGAGCCTGGCTGGGCCACGTTCTCAGTCAGGGCCCCCACAGGGGACAGGGGACCCTGAACAGGGTGCTCCCAGGAGGGCTTGTCACCAGAGGCACAGGGTATGGAGTATCCACAAGGGGAGGTGTGGGACCCAGGACTGTGACCGCCCCTAGGTACCGAGGACAAGGGGCGAGGGCAGAGTGGGACCCAGGAAGAAGCGGTCAGGGACAGAAGCCACTGCGGCGGAGCAGTGACCGTCAGCAGGGTGACAGAGCTCGCCAAGGCCCTCCTGACCGCTCTTCCCCGCTCCCTCTGGTCTCCTGTTGGGTTCCCCATTGGCTAAAGCCAGCCGGAGGCCGAAGGACAGAGGACCCCGTGATGAGGTCTCCAGGGGCCGGCCCCCAGGCAGGGGGTGGCAGGGTTGGTTTGCTTTTCTCTGCTTGGCGACATTCTTCACGTGAAGGTCTGCTGGCGTGCTTTGCCGTCGGCGAGACCGAGGGCAGGCTGGGGTGGGGAGGTTTTCTGGGAAGGGATTTTCAGAAGCAGGCACTTTGCACAAACATGTCGAACTCCGTCCAGCACAGATGGAGCAGCCGAGCCCCTCCCCCGCACCCACCCACGGAGGTTTGGGGCCGATTTGGAGGATTTGGGCTCATCACTTCGTCGAAGATGTGCCTTTTTTCCGAGGCTTCTGTGGAAGATGGTTTAAACATTTTCACCACAAGCTTGCACAAGAGCAAATGTACCTGAGGGAAAACGTTCTGTGCAAACCATTTTGGAAAGATTGATTTGCACGTGGAACTCGGGTGAGGTGGTGACCAGGGCTCGAAAGTGTCTGTCCTTCCTGCACCGCCTCCCCCCACCCCACTCCACCAC
>NW_011889976.1:16876-18924 GCF_000151845.1 Pteropus vampyrus
TAACCAACCTCCCAGCCTCTCCAGGTCACCGCCTCGCTCAGCCGCCATTCTCGCCCTCAGCTCCCACTAGCTGTGTGCCCGCCCGCCCGCCCGCGCCCGCTCACGCAACCCCAGCCCCGTGAGCTGCTGCCCCGCTTGCCCCGACTCGACCGGTGGACTCCAGTGGGTACTGGGCACGAGAAGGCCTAATGGAAATTTGACTGAAGCATTCAATTACCCAGAAAATAAGATGCAGGAAAAAGGAAGTTTTTTTCAAGTTTTTAAAATTTTTAAGGAAATTAAAATACAAAAAAAAAAACCAACAACAAAAAAACCGAAAATATATGGGATGCAACTAATGCAGTGCTGAGAGGGAAATTCATAGCACTAAAAATACTTACGTCAGAAAAAAGCGAATGTTTCAAGTCCATAAGCTAAGGTCCCACCTCAAGAACCTGGAAAAAGAAGAGCGAAATAAACCCAAACGAGTAGAATGAAGGAAAAAGAGAGATAATTGCAGAAACCAGTGATACCGAAAACAGAAAAACCCTAAAGAATATCAGCGAAACGAAGCTTTGGAAAGATCAGTAACATTGACACGTTTCTAGCAAGCCTGACGAGGAGAGAGAAGACGCAGGTCACCGGCATCAGGAATAAATTCTCAATTCCTCAAAAAAAAAACTACCACAACTCCCCCAACATGAAGAATAATTTGACCACGTTACTATCAAGGAAATGGGATTCGTCACTTAAAAACTCCGCAAAACGAAATCTCCAGGCCCAGATAGTTTCACTGGAGAAATCTACCGAATGTGTCCAGAATTACGCGAGATCTATACAGTCTCTTCCAGAAAACAAGACGCGGGAACACGTCTCAGTTCATTTTGTAAAAGTTCGTAGTGCTCTGATACCGAAACCAGATGACAAGAATACAAAACAGAAAACTGCAGGCCGTACCCCTCACGAAGACAGACGCAGCTCCTGTCCACACCCAACCCGTGCGTAAATGTTTGCAGCAGCTTTTTCCGTGACGGTCCCGAGCTGGAGACAGCCCAGAAGGCCTCCGGGGTGAATGGTTAAACAGACTATGGTATGTCCACACCACGGAACGCGGCCTCCCACTCGGAAATGGGAAGGAATGAATCACCGATAGATACCACGTGACAGAGGACTGTGCCGAGCACGTCGAGCCAATCTCACAAGCTCATGTACCATTCCGATTTCCGTTCTTGAAATGACAGAGTTCCAGAACTGGAGCATAGACGAGTGGTTGCCCGAGATTGCAGGAGTGGCGGGGGCGGCGGGGGGCGTAGGTGGGGCTGTGAGGACGACAGGTGGGGTCCTGGTGGGGATGGAATGTTCCATGTCCTGACTGCATCAGCGTCCCCACCTGGCCTATGCTGTTATGCCTCCCTGTGGCAGGATGTTTGCCGTCGGTGGGGACCGGGCGAAGGGTACGCCGGCTCTCTGCACGGGTTTCTACAACTGCACGTGCATCTGAAATTCTCAGAATAAAAAGCTAATTAAAATAATTCTGATGTGCACATATGTGCTGGCATATGCATATTTGTTTTTTTCTGAAGGGTACCTCCCCCTCAAAAAATCTACCAACAGCGTGTGCCTGGTTATAAACCACCCCGAAGCCTGGCGTCTTAAAACAGCAGGTGTTCATTCTTCCTTGTGATCTGGGACGGGAGACGTCCTGTGGCTCCGTTTGCACAGTCTACCGCGCGGCGGGTGAGGTCGATGAGAAAGCAGGCGGCTTTCCTGTCCATCTCGTACGACTTCGAGCTCTTGGCGTTTCACGTGTGCTTTTGTTCTAGGGTGTAGCAGGAGCCATCTGGGCGATGGGATGATGAACCGTTTTTGCTTTCTTTTAAATGTTCTGTTGAAAACAATCATTCGATTTAAGGCACGTACAAGATAAGGAAGCTAGTAAACTTTTTTTAAAAAAGTTTAGGTGAGCTTTGGCCGAGAACGTGAAACCTCGAGGGCCAGGCGGGCACCTCGTCCCCTCCCTGCACCCACGTCCCACTGAATCCCTCCTCCCACTGACAGACTTGCAGAGG
>NW_011889977.1:0-845 GCF_000151845.1 Pteropus vampyrus
GACGCGCTTCGCCCGTATCGCCACGGTCCACGCACTTTAAAGAGGAACACTAAATTTGACCCTTAAGAAATTAAATAACCTTCTCAGAGTCACACAACAAACACGACTCAACAAGAATGAAACCGGGTCTCGAGGAGGGTGTGGCCACGGGACGGAGACTGCCCGCCAGCCGGACCCCCGAAACCCCCGGGAAAGAATTCTGAGGGGGCTGCACGAGGAATGTGGGTGGGTGGGAGTCCTTAAGTCTCCGGCAGTAAACACGATTCCGTCCGGGGAGAAAACCGTCTCGCCAGCCGCGTTCCCTCCTCTGAAGAGTCAGGACACAGAGCCGAACCGTGGAAACGTTCACAAGCCCAACACGTTTCACGTGAGTAGGTTTTAAATTCTTTACACATCGGTCAAGCTTTAGAAGGCGAAAGGTGGGGAGAGAAATAATACAACACGGCCGGTTTCCATCTAAATTCTCGACTGACAAGCGAAAAGCTGAGCGAGCAACTCCGTGGTCTTCCTGGCGGGGCCACTCCGCTGTGGCCCGTGTGACCTCTCGCCCCGCGCCTCAGCAGACGCCACCCTCACGTCGCACGGGTGAGACCCGCCGCCTCCCGGCCCTCCCGTCCTCTCCCTCCTCTCTCCAAAGCACCCGGGGTGTGCTCCGGGTCCCAGCGCATGGACGTCACTCCATGTCCCCGCCCTGCATCTCCCCATCTTCCCTCCGGCCTGCTCGGATGGCCTTTACGTCTAATCTTAACCAGCAAAACAAAACCCTCGTTTCAGTGTCCATCAGTAGGGGACGGGGACGCGGGACGTAACTTACGACACAGCCACACGATGGAACAGCTGTTAAA
>NW_011889977.1:4395-8158 GCF_000151845.1 Pteropus vampyrus
CTCCCCAGCATCCCACGGGACTCTCCACCACCAACCAAACCAGTGTCTGCCACGACCCTGACTGTGCCGTGTCCCTGCACCTGGTCCGCTGACACCTCCCCGTCTGCAGGCCCTTGTGCTGAATGGGAAGCTTCCCACGGCCCCGGGACTCAGCGTCTCTGCTGGGCGCGGCCCCCACCGCGGCCCGCGCCACGCTCTGGTCTCCGTGCCCCTGTAGACAGATCTCTGCCTTGCTCGCCCCTGTATCTCTGGTCTAGTACAGTGCTCCGTGCAGCAGGCACTGAAAAATACTCTGAATGAATGAATGACGTGAGCTTTGGTCCCAAACTGACAGGTATAAAGGACAAAGACAGCGCAGCCACTAAGGAGACTGGAGGCCCCTCAAAAACTAGCAGATCTGCCGTGTGCCCAGCAACCCCACCTCCGGGTGTTTATTCACAGAAAACAAACACTCATTCAAAATCGCACACACCCCTGTGGTCACCACAGCGCTATTTACAGCAAGACGTAGAAGGGACCTCAGTGTCCCTGATGGACGGCTGGATGAAGGTACGGTGCACGCATTCAACCAAATACCACTCAGCCACCAGAAAAGAGGGAACCCTGCCATGCAACAACACGCATGGACCGTGACTGAGTCAGAGACAAACTGCACGGCCTCGTGTGGGATCTAAACACACAAAACAAGCAGAAACACACGCACAGAAGCCGAGAACGGACCAACGGCTGCCAGAGGGGCGAGGGACAGTCACAGTGATAACTGCACAGGCATGGACGGTCGCTAGACTTGGTGTGGTGGCCACACTGTCAGGTCTGTAAACGTCGAATCACTGTATCGTGCACCTGAAACGCATACCTAAATTTCAAAAAGCTGACACTCCCTGAGCACGTGGCACCTCCATGTCATTTGCGCCTCCCGGCCGGCCCTGCAGTGGGCGACATCACGTCCGCCCCACGGAACCGGAAACCGAAGGTGCAAAGCCAGACGCCAGGTCCCTCGCCAGGCGGCACAGGCCGAACTCGGCTTCCCCCAGAGTCCCTTGGGTTTACTGAGGTCCCTTTCCTGGCCCGGGGCCCCACCCAGGACACGTGACAGTCACTGCTTCTACAGTCCTCTAGGCTGCGACAGTTTCTCAAACTTCCCTTGTTCCTGATAAACCTCGTCAGCTCCGAGGAGCTGTGCTCAGGGACTTGGTGGACTGTCCCCCAGTGGGGTCTGGGGGACATTTTTCTCACGATTGGACTGGGGCGACAGTGTTTTGAGAGGGAGACCAGAGGTGATTCTCACTTCGCATTGAGAGTGCACACCACCAGCGTGACAGCACGGTGAAGTCACCCCGGCCCTGCGCACTGCTCTGAGGGACGTCACCAGTGCAGCCCTCGCCCAGGCAGGGGGCTTGCCCCTCCTGGCAGGTGGGGTGGCCAGAGCGTCCGGAACTGCACAGATTTGTCATCTCTCCCACCTATTTCTCCATTTCTTCCTATCAGGATGGACTCGTGGAGGTTCACTTTGTACTCTGGGCTGTGACTCAATATTACTTCATTTTGTGGCTCGGGTTGTTTCAGCTTTAGACGTGGGCTGGGTGTGCGAAGGGACACGGGAGCCCACCGAAAAGGCTCCCAGTGGCTACAGCCGTGCGCGTGTGGGCACTGCCTGGCCTGATGTACGAGCTCCAGACTCATCTTGTGTTTCCTGCCGGCCCTAGAACCTGCCATTTCTCCAAGGAGCCCGGGGTCCTTTCATTAAAGACTGTGTTAGAAGCCAAGATCTGGGTGCCAGGTACGTGTCACCACACGTGGACACAAATCCGCTGTCACGCTGCGTCCTGTCAGACGGCGGTTCTGAGTCGCACCTGACCTCAGCACAGGCCCCACGTGCGGGCCGAGTGACCAAGGAACACGCTGAAGAAGCGCGAAGTCTTGAAGCAGAAACAGTCGAGCAGCTGGGGCCTTACGGGTTGGAAACGGAGAGGCAACAAAGTACACAACGTTGGTCTTTAGTTCGATATCTCAATTTGACCTTTTCCCCCAGAAGATGTTGAAATTGAGGTTATTCTATTCCACTAATCAGCATCTCTTTTTGGATGTTTTGAAAATTAAAAATAAACCTAAAATATCTAATATACATTAAATACAAAAGGGGCTTAATGGAGAAATAACATCAGATGTAACAGTATCTTCTAAAACCGAATTGATTTTCAGAACCTGCCAAAACTATTCCTGAGCTGCGTCACCCGCCCTGCGGAAGCAGCTTCTCCCGCGGCAGGCTGCGGGCAGATCTCTTCCCTGCACATTTCAAATGCCGTCATCTGATGCTAACGCTTGCTGTCTGGATCTCACCGTTAAGTCTCACGAAACACGGTGCACACACTGCCCTCTGGCGGCGGACGCCATCGGACATCACCCGTGCGAGGGCAGCACCTCGACTTGAGAGGTGAAAATGGTGGAGAGAATTGATGAAAGATTCACAACTGAACCGTGACCGTTCCCAGCTTCAAGACGCGAACACTCCGGGATTTCTGGGAAACCTCCCCCTCCCATAATTTCATCTCATTTTCAACAAAAGCAACGCTTCTTATCCCGTGTTTTCTCCTCGTGTACGACACGTCAGAACTTTCTTCTGTAGAGTCAGTAAAACAGAATCCTGCTCTCCATCTCACCGGCAGGTTTTCCTAAGCTCCTCTCGGTGGCCACAGCTCAGCTCTACCCACCGTGGCGTCAGCCCCCAGGGACACTGCTCCGGCCCAAGGAAGGCCTGGCCCCCGCGTGCCAAAGGGCGGCGTCACGCTGTGCCAGCCTCCGGTTACTGACCTCCTGTCATGCTGACCACAGGTTTCTCTGCTCGAGTGTTCGTTAAATGACACGCCAGTCAAGGAACAGCAGTTAGCGCAGTAGGAGAAGTCCTGCCTAAATCATCTTGTAAAAATACTCGCATAAAATTAAAAATCGCATCATAAAGTCACCATTAATGTGTCTCTAAACGTAGTCTGTGCTCAGGCACAAGTGCGAGCAGGTGCACCTTCCTGCGCACCTGTGTCCACGTGCGTGTGCACGGGGGGGAGGGGATGCTCTACGTGAAAAAATCTGCACCAAGTCATAATTCTATTTTGATTGTCAAGTTTAAACTCATAATTGAAACTCACCTTTTCTGGAATATTTTGAGTAATGATGTCCAAATGTGACAAAACTGATAAAAACGTACAGATGCTCGTTTTAAGGTTTTCTTCACCCTGAAAAAATACCACATAAACAAGAAATCACTCGAGGCTCACTGTGGCCGTGCGTGTGCCGCATTGCGCTGCCTGGGGCACGGGGTTGGGGCGCAGGGTGGGGGCCCAGGGGCAGACGCGGTTAAAAGGTAAGAGTAACTTCCTAGGGCCAAAGCCCACACACAGGACGGCCAGCAGACCACAGGGTGCTCATTTCACTGTGAAGGAAGTGGTGCCCTCTGGTGACGGGTGACGGGGTGACAGGTGACGGGAGGCCTGCACGGGGGAAGGGCTACGATGCAGAGAAGGGGAGGGCGCGGGGCAGGAGCGAGGGGAGGGCGCAGGGCAGGAACGAGGGGAGAGCAAGGAGAGAGGCCCGTGGTGGCGAGGGCAGCAGCGCGGCAGAGGAGTGGCGGACAGAGGGCCCGAACGTGACGCGGCATCTCGGAGAGGACTTTGAAAGGCCTCGATGAAAAGCTACGTAAGAGTGTTCAACCGGACGCTGTTTCTGATAAGCAGCTGACGGGTGCTGGTGGACAGGAAAGGTCCAGACA
>NW_011889977.1:8208-8540 GCF_000151845.1 Pteropus vampyrus
CCCAAACTCCTGCCCAGAATTCCCTTTGCCCGCTGCCCACGCAGCCCGCAGGTCGTGACTGAACAGTCTCAGCACAAAACCGACCTTTCCAGAGGACTCGCTGTGACTTAAACCTCTGTATTTACCTGATGTCTGACTCCACCTGACTGTGACCTTGAAGACAGAAGCGCCACCTGTCTGTGTGCCGCTGACCCCAGCACTCGGCCAAGGAGTCACCAAATACGAGGAACGACAGATGCCACACTCCCACACAGCACGACGGGAGGCGACAGCCAGGACCCCGTGAGAACGATCTGGGCCCGGGTCAGCGTTACAGGCGGCGCTGTGCGGAC
>NW_011889977.1:8590-8991 GCF_000151845.1 Pteropus vampyrus
CTGATAAGCAGCTGACGGGTGCTGGTGGACAGGAAAGGTCCAGACAGAGTTCATGGGGCCCTCCGAGGACCAGGCAGAGTTCAGGGGGACCCTCCGAAGGCCAATCGGACAGTAACTGTCCAACAGCAGCTACCAAACGTCCTCCACGTGCCAGGCACTGCGCCGGCCGACTCGGCTCCCGCTGTGTGGCGTCTCGTGAGGAGGGAACAGAGAACCAACCGGGCAGTAAATGGAAATTCCAACTAGAACAAGGGCAGCTGATGTGCCGCACAACCCCACAGGGGATCCAAACCGTTGGGGAGGACGCTGCCTTCAAAAGACATGAATGACACGCCACCTGAGACGGGACAGTGGCAGTGATGTGGACGCAGAGGACGAGGCACAGGTGTGCAGTGCCCGAG
>NW_011889977.1:9041-9534 GCF_000151845.1 Pteropus vampyrus
TCCCACACAGCACGACGGGAGGCGACAGCCAGGACCCCGTGAGAACGATCTGGGCCCGGGTCAGCGTTACAGGCGGCGCTGTGCGGACCACTGACGGTGACGATTCCACTGGGAGCACGCGGTGCCCCCCTCCCACCCGTCCCCCACCTGTGCCCCGTCCTGTCTCCCCGCCCAACGCTCTGCTGTGCCCTGTTCCGCCTCGCAGAACCGTACCCCAAGATTTACATTCCTCCGGAGCCTGAAAACTCCCAGGCACACTCCTCACCCAGATGCCCCTTCGACAAGCGTCTCGACAGCCAAGGCAGGTCGGGGGGTGACTGAGGGCTTTGCCATGGCGCCACGGGACGCTGCCATGCCCCGTGAGCCGTCTCATCTGGACCGCGTGTCCACCGGACAAGGCAGGGACCCGACGTCCGGTCTGGCGCCCACGACCGCGCTGCTCCCCGCCTCCGTCCACCTGCCTGACTGCTGCGCGCTTCTGAAGGGAAAGCCG
>NW_011889977.1:9584-11536 GCF_000151845.1 Pteropus vampyrus
GAGGTCGCAGTGACCGCGCCCTGGCAGGCCCCGCCCACTGTGGAGCCTTGGTCACACCCTCTGCTTTGGTCAGGGAGCCACTAGCAAGCAGGACGCAGACAGAGACCGGGCAAGCGCGCGTTCATCAGGACATGTCGTCCCCAATGCCCATTCCTGGACCCTTAGCAGCCCCACCGTCCCCACGACTGCAGCCGAGGTGACAGACACGTGAGTGAAGGAGCCGCGTGGAGTCCCAGCCCCGGCAAACCGCGAAAACAGCAGGATGCTGTTCACGCTCCGGGTTTCAGTTCTAGCAGGAGGACACTGCGGGGGGCGGCGGGGACAGCACAGGGCGGGACGTGCCTGAAGGCGCAGAAACCCGCGGGCCTCGCTGGAGACTCTGGTCCTCATCCCCAGCGACGGTTTAAGCGAGTGCGGATCCTGACCGCATTCTCGCTTGAGAGACCCGCGCCGGCTTCGGGGCTGGGACGGACTGAAACGGAGGCGGACGGCTGTCGGTGGCCCGGGAGGGGAGCACCGCACTGGCGACAGTGGCCGGGACCGAGACGTGACGGGAGAGGCCGAAGACGGGCAACGCGGAGACACGCGGGCGGTGGGCGCGGCAGGACCGGCTCGCGGAGCGGACGGGGTGGGCGTCGAGGTCCGGTTTGTGCGGCCGCGTAGCCAGAGGTGCCGTCCGCGATGGCAGCGCCGAGTGTCGGGGGAAGCAGGGCGTTTGCTGTCGGACGCCCGAGTCTGCACGACTTAGATCCGAGAGTCTAGAGCAGGGGCCGGCACGCTTTCTGCGAAGGACCCGACGATGAGCGCGAACGCGGCCGTGCGGCCACAGACGACACCGCGGCCGACGGGCTCCGCTCCGCTCCGGGAGGCCGTGCCGGCCACACCTGGCTGGAGTCGGCCACGCTCCGATTCAGCACTTGGGGGGCGACGTCTGAAGCAAACGCATCAGTGAGTCGTTCGCCAGAGACAGTGATAAAACGGACCACGAAACAGGAGGGGGGACGGGAGGGCAGCTTCAGACGCGCTCACGCCTAACAGCTGGACGGACGGGAAGCCGGGAAAGGGCGCGGGAAGGAGGGGACAGAGGGCCGGGAGCCAGGAAAGTGGGCCACAGACGGGGGACAAGGGCGCTGTCAGCACCTGGATGGCGGGGGGAGGAGGCGGCGAGGGCTGACTCGAAAGGGCGGGGCCGGGCTCAGGGTGGCGGCTGGACCTAGAAGACAACTGGGCGGGGGGGACACCCGGGGACACTTGCCACCGAGAAGACCCGGCTCCTCAGGGATGAGTTTTACTTCCTTTAGAAAACAGGTCATGTGCTTCGAACCCAGGAAGAAAAGGGTGCGGGGCATGTCCGGGTCCCCCACCCCGAGTTTAGGGACCTCTCCCACCCTACGGGACTGCAGGAGGCTCAAGTGGCAGATTTCATTTCCCAGACTCCCTGAGGCGAACGAGAAGGCTCCGACCTGGATCAAGACGCCCCGAATCCCGACTGCAGCCTTGTAATGTGACAGGCGGAGCCCATAGGCGCCCCACGTCCACGCTGCTGGCGGAGGCCGCGGCACTGCGGTGCCGGCATGGCACGTCCACTGGGGTGGAGGCCGTCCCCAGTGGCCCGGCCTGTGGCCGCGGCTCCGGAGCACATAGCCTTGTCCCGCCTCGTTCCAGGCCCGGTTCTGCGACCTGCCCCCTCCACCGCTGGGGTGAAGTCCTTTTCCCTTCAATCAGCAAGTTGTTTATTTGCTTAGATGAAAAGCCCTGGTGCCCACAGAAGGTCTGGAGAGACTCTGAAATGAGCATACGGGGTCTGAGACGGCGCTGAGCAGGGGGACACACCAGAATCGCGGGCGGCACCGCTGCAGGCGAGTCGGGGAGGCCTGGCACAGGGGGCTGGGGGAAGGCGGACGCGCGGCAGACACGGGCAGGTGGGTGCGGGAGGGGGCAGAGGCGCAGGG
>NW_011889977.1:11586-13374 GCF_000151845.1 Pteropus vampyrus
GTCCAGACACCATGCGGCATCGGCCCGCAGGCCCGCGCTGGGCACTGTCACTGACGTCAGCATCGACTCCTTACAAATGGTTTCCGGGCACCAGAAACGCTGAGGAGACAGGAGTGGGGGTGAGGGTGGAGGTGGGGGCGCGGACGAAGCAAGAACAGGGCTGAACTGACTGACGTCCGCTTTCGCTGGGCGACCGGGGTCCCCGCAAGTCTCCGTACTTCGGTTATGTTTGAAATTGCCCGACTCAAAACTTCTTTAGAACGTAAGGAACGCACTTAATTCTGCATTATCATTTCTAAGAACAAAGACGCCGAGGTAACTCAGCCTGCAGCAGGCTCGACGGCGGAGCGTTTCCACCTTCGTTTCGTGGGACAGAAGACTCCACGGGAAACGGTGGGACGCACGACGGGCGGGGGGTCTCTGTCTCCTAAGTAGTTCATCTTGCAGAACAGCACAGGAGGTCGGCACCCCGGGGACAGGGCCACCGACGGCCAACACAGTTATTAAGGTGAAACGCACCCCCAGCAGAACCCGAGTCTCTCCCTAATTAAAAAGAAAACGAAAAATCTCCTTTACTTACGTCAGAAAAACAATCCCAGAACTTCGGAAGAAACTGGGGGAATTTATGAAGAATCAGTATAATAATCCATTCTATGTAGTATTTTACAGATGCTTGATTATTGATGAAACCAGCCTGGAAAATCTTGTCGATAATTCTATTCAAGAAATTCTGAGAAAAAAGAAGTTCACAAGTGAAACTGTTGCTATGGTTATTAATTTTTTAACTTATGTTTGGTCACATATAACCCACACATGACACCGAGTGTAAGGGACACGAGGCGTTGATCCAATGTGTTTACGTGTCATGATTTCCTAAGTGCCACTGTGGTGGGCACTTAACTATCATGTCGCGTTAATTATCGTTTCTTTTGTGATGGGAACGATTAAGATCTAGTCTCTTAACAGCTTTGAAAATGGCTATTAGATTTAATTTTAAAAATAGTCACCACTTTTGTAACTTTTATTGTAAGTAATGACTGAATCTACAATTCTCTAAACAAAACCTTAAAAACTGCTGATTGAAGTATAATGAGGTACTTCACATTGTACCTGGACATCAATTCTGTGAGAAATGTTATTACTGTATTTTTACAGGGAAAGGAAAAGATTCAGAAAAGTTAAATAACCACCTCGAAGCCACACACCTAGGAAGTGGGAGGATTCAGATCAAGACGCGCCAAGAAGCCCAGGGCTCAAACCTTGGACCGAGGATGCCGAGTCAGCAGGAGGCGGAGGGGAGGGGAGGGGGTCACCCCTCCACCCTGGATGCTCACCCCTCTGCCCGCCCAGCACTTCCGCCGACGCCCCGAACTCAAAACCGCCCTCCCTCGCCCCACCCTTCTCTTCAAACTGCATTTGAGTAACTGAGCGTATCTAAGTAGCATATAAAAAACAAAAACAATATTTTTATGTGCGTTCCAAGCACATAAAGACTTACTATGTATACTTCTTTGTTTTAAAGAAGAATTTGCCTCGACAATTTCTAATTGGCAGAGGAGGAGCAGAAAACCTCTTTTTAAGCCCAAGACAGTGCTGAGTGGGGCGTGAATTTAGGCTCAACTTCATCTCCGACTCCGCCTGCCCAAGCTGTGAAGTGCGGCGCCCCACGTGCAAAACGGGGTACCGTGGCCACGGAAGACGGTCACGAAGGTCAACGCAACCCTGACAGGCAGCAGCTCAGACTCCCTAGCGATGTGCTGTCCCCACGTCGGACGCCGTGGCTCCTTC
>NW_011889977.1:21114-23928 GCF_000151845.1 Pteropus vampyrus
TTATTACTGTATTTTTACAGGGAAAGGAAAAGATTCAGAAAAGTTAAATAACCACCTCGAAGCCACACACCTAGGAAGTGGGAGGATTCAGATCAGGACGCGCCAAGAAGCCCAGGGCTCAAACCTTGGACCGAGGATGCCGAGTCAGCAGGAGGCGGGGGGGGGGAGGGGGTCACCCCTCCACCCTGGATGCTCACCCCTCTGCCCGCCCAGCACTTCCGCCGACGCCCAGAACTCAAAACCGCCCTCCCTCGCCCCACCCTTCTCTTCAAACTGCATTTGAGTAACTGAGCGTATCTAAGTAGCATATAAAAAACAAAAACAATATTTTTATGTGCTTTCCAAGCACATAAAGACTTACTATGTATACTTCTTTGTTTTAAAGAAGAATTTGCCTCGAAAGAATTTCTAATTGGCAGAGGAGGAGCAGAAAAGCTCGTTTTAAGCCCGAGACAGTGCTGAGTGGGGCGTGAATTTAGGCTCAACTTCATCTCCGACTCCGCCTGCCCAAGCTGTGAAGTGCAGCGCCCCACGTGCAAAACGGGGTACCGTGGCCATGGAAGACGGTCACGAAGGTCAACGCAACCCTGACAGGCAGCAGCTCAGACTCCCTAGCGATGTGCTGTCCCCACGTCGGACGCCGTGGCTCCTTCTCCCTTCCAGGACCCCGCCTGCTGGGACACCCCGATGTCACCCCCTCTCTGCGGCCTCCTCGTGCCAAAGAAAAAATGCTCTCAGCAACCTAACGAAACAGCTGTACGGTGTGTCTTTTTTAAATACATTTTTATGTTCAAAGAAGTAGAACACACAGTATTTTAAAGATCAAATATCCTTAAAAGGCGCCTGATGAAAACCAGTGCCCACCACACTGCTCCCCAGAAGGGACCCCCACATTCATCCGAACGATTCATTCGGATGTGCTCAGACTCTCACGGGTACAGAAACGTTTCTCTCACAGATACAAGGCTTCATTAAATTATATTAAAAAAAAAAGAGGTCGCGTTTTAAAAACCCTCTCAAACATTTAAAAGAGGGTGGGGAGGCGATGCCTCCGAAACCGCTTCTACGAACAGTGAGACATACACCACCTTCTCACGATGACCTGTTTCCGAACAGGAACGTTAAGCAAAGAAAATCAGAGAAATCGGAGTCCGCGCGCCGTCCCCGCCTCCTCGGGGAAGGGAAAAAGCAGCTGCGCACGAGACTCTGGCGAGAGACCGCGGCCCCTGCTTAGCCGGGTCACGTGGCCACACTACGCGTGCGACGAAGGGCCAGGAACCCCGCCGTGGGAACGACAATGCCGCCCTAAACGATGCCGTCAAGTCAGGGTGTGAGAACAGACGGTTCGGACCAGTAACACTCCCAAGTAGCTTCGTTGTGGAAAATTAGGCATTAACACATTTACATTTTTCTAATCAAAATTAGGCATTAACATATTTATATCATTTTTCTAATCAAATGACTTTAAACAGTTAAAATATGACACTGAAATATTGAAAGAAAAAAATATTCAATGGGGCCATGTAAACCAGTTTCTAGTTTATTCCTACAACCCGAAATTGCCTTAGTATTCTTTCCGTTTTAAAAATAGTTCTGAATAACTTCAATATTAAGAACTGAAGTATAAACTTTAAACAGATTACTTCTCTCAATTTTAAAATAGCGCATGACAGTTTCTACTGAGCAGTTTATTCATATGAAAACGTGATGCTTAAAGGTACAAATATAATAAACATTACCTGATCAAATCTGGGGAAAAGTACAAGCAGAATCTGCCATATCCGGTTTTTCACTCTGTGTTGTTGAGAATTCACGTAGTATCGAGTTCTAGACTTGGCCACTGATTCGTCCTGGAGGGTGGATCAACATTCATTACCCACTGAATTTGTAATTAATGAAAACAAAATCAATGATAACTTCAAACTGAGAAGGTTTAAACGGGGCACGGGAGCCTCTTTTCCTCCAAAAGACAGAAAGGAGGATAAGACATTTTACTTTCCTTTCAAAATAATGTGCAGTTGCTTTTGTTTATCTGCTTTTAAAATCAGAAAAAGGACCATAAAACCATATTCGGTACAAAAAGCCTTTGCAGGGTACTTCCATTCCTTGGTGGCCAGTTAAGGGGGAGACACGGAGTCACAGGGTGGAGATGGAGGTATCTGACGTGTATTTCAAGGTATCCAACACGGGCACTCGTTTCATGCCATGTGGTCTAAGTCTGGAATAGCGGCATCTGCAGTCTGAGAGAAGCACCACAGGAGACGGACAGGGCAGTGCCAGCGCCGCACGGGACCAGACAGCAACAGGGAGGCTCCTACGTGAGCAGGCAGCGCACGTGCTCCCGTTCTAGCCGATGGAGCATCCCGGCACTTTAAACTCTACTCATCCTTCAGGAAACCAGTAAAGCACTGCTTCCTCTGAGATGTCGCCCCTGCCGCCAGCACTGCAGAGGAGGAGATTTTTGCATAAAAAAAAAAAAATCTCCTAGTTTTATATAATAAAGCCGACGGACGAGTGATGAACACTGAGTTCCAATACGCGGGTTCTATGGCCATCAGCTCCATCCCAGCGTCCGAACCAGAGGGCAGAAAGCAGACCACGCCGTCCAGCGCGGCCTCAGTGAGCGTTATATTTAATTTTACCCCTTTTTCTCTTCTCGGAGAACAAGCCCATTGTTCAGACAGTGTAATGGTCATTTAGAAATGATTTTGTAGACTCAAAAAAATCAATTCTTTGCATTATGCCACTTTATAAATTTTTACCCTTTTATATTTAGATAGCACAGGGAAAACATTATTATTCTCTAAAACCAAT
>NW_011889978.1:0-636 GCF_000151845.1 Pteropus vampyrus
TGCAAAAGTGGGTTCACATACCCAAGTTATTTGAAACATACTTAAAAAACAAATCGAGTATCAGTTTTTAAATTTAAATTACAGTGAAATCGCTCATCCCTCGATCACGCCGCCCACGTCAGGGCCTCATCAGCCTGGCACGGCGGTGGCTGCCACGCTGGCAGAGCAGCTTGGAGGACGTGTGACAAGTGCTCGGCGAGTCAGCGTCAGGCAGAGGCCCGTCGGTGTGCCCGAGAGCCACCGACCCTTCCAGGAAGGGACCTCTCAGGGCGTTTGTACTACGGGGGACGGGGACCAGACGGAGACAGACAGAAACCGGTTAGAATCTGCCAGCCCCAGCGCTGTCCACACTTGAAGTCAGTGTTACAGGCTTCTGGTCGCGATAGAAGGGCCGCCTCTGAGCTACATGTCGCCAAAGGCCTTCGTGAAGGATAAAGCTTCAGGACAGAAGGAAGCATTCGTCCCCTTTAATAAGTTCTTTTTTACAACTTTATTGAGTGTGACAGACATGCAGTTGAGTTTTGGTACGTGTGTGACATGCTACGTGTGTGACATGGCCGCCACAAGCAAGATCACAGACAGACATTCCCCTTACGGGCTGTGAGGTGTCTGCGTGCGCAAGAGTCCGGGGCTCGG
>NW_011889978.1:2751-4334 GCF_000151845.1 Pteropus vampyrus
GGGAGCGAGGCTCTAGCAGCAAGACGGAAAGTCAGCCCATCTTCCTGGAATGAGTTCTCGTGTATGTGCGTGCATGTGTGTGCGTGTGTATCTATGTGTGCGTGTGTGTGTGTGTGAGCGTGTGTGTGCGTGCATGTGTGTGTGTGCATGGGTGCCTGCATGTGTGTCTGTGTGTGAGCGTGTGTGTGCGTGCATGTGTATGCGTGTGAGCATGCGTATGTGTGCGTGTGCACATGTGTGTGTTACACTCCACAGACACTCAGCGCCCCATTAATGATTCCAGTCTCCCTTTCAGAAGCTCGCCCAGCAACCAGTCATCCTCCAGCGACCCAGGACCCGGTGGGAGCGGACCTTGGAGACCGCACGTGGGACACGACGGGTACGCCCAGGTCCCCTCGCTGGCCTGGGGGGCTGGCGCGGTGACGTGTGCGGAAGTGTGGCCGTGCGCTCTCTGTTCCCAGGGCCGATGTGGGGTGTAAAGGTGCCAGGTGGCTCCGATGGATCGCCAACCAGGCCACAAAGCTCCCCATTCCACGTGGGGACTGCTCGTCTGTCCCCGTCCTGAGCTTGTCTGTTTTCCTCTATGACAAGGGACATGTGGACTGTGGGAATCACGGGCTGGGGCTCCGGGCTGTGCTCTGGGCCCTCCCCTCACCTAAACCGCTGACGGGGAGTCAGTTCACAGCCGCTCCTGAAAGTGCTTTTCTTCTGAGTCACAGGGCGGGTTCAGCCCCCACGCCTTCTCCTGCCTCCTGCGTCACAGTATGTGTCCCGGGGTCCAGGTGCCTGCAGCCCAGGCGGGGCCCAAGGACCCGGGGGCACAGATATGCTGGGCTGGCCCATAAGCTAAGTCGGGGGTCACACACTTTGGGGATGAAGCGGTCGTATGCTCCCAGCAGCGATGTCCCATGTGTGGCTTTGCTACCAAGTGTCACCTCTGCCGTTGGAAGGAGCTGGCTGCACAGAGTTAGCCTAGAGAGTGGCCGGTCTAAGGGGAGCCTCCAGCGGAAGAGACGCTCCCTGTGACCGACAGAAACGTCTCTCCCTGGAGCCTCTTCCTCCGATCTGGGCTCTGAAGTGCAGGTGCTGGGCCTTGGTGGCCTGGGGGGCCCGGGCTTCCCGCCCCGGGTAACGGGAGGGATTTCCAAAGAGACCATTCCTGGCTTTTCCTGCAAACCGGGATCTGTAGGTTGGATTCTGCGACTAAGGATCACTTTGGAATGTAAATTTCCTGAGACTTATTTCTTTTGCAAGGTTATACTGTCATATTTTGGGTGTTCGTAAAACAAAGCCTACCTAGAGCCGACCAGTTTGATTGTCTTTTCTTTAAAATGTTTAATATTAAGACGTCTCAGCGGCGTGTGTTCTGGGCACAAGGGGGAAAGACGCGAACGCAGTGAGCTCCTCCTCAGCTCGTCAGGGACAAGTGGCCCGTCCCTGGGCAGCCCTTTCCCATCGCGGCGTCATCGGCCCCCTCTCCAGACCCCGGGGGAGCTGGACCCCCAGTTGCGGATGCTCGAAGCCTGTGGCTGGGCCGGGCCGACAGACCCCGCTTCCAGCCAGAGGGCGACTGCTCATTAGGG
>NW_011889978.1:5235-6117 GCF_000151845.1 Pteropus vampyrus
CTCGCGGGGCCCGACGACGAGCAGGCGAAGCTGTTCGCGGTCCACGGCTACGCGCCCGCCCTCGCTGCCAGTGGTGCCGCCGATGGGAGCCTGGGCGACCTCAGCGAGATCTCCTCGCATTCCAGGTGGGTGCCGCCTGCTGCCGCCTCCTGGGCGCCCCGCGCCTGCCGGGGGTGGCGGGGGCCTGACGCAGGAGCAGCGCGCACAGGAGGTGGGCTGTCACTCGTCCCCTCAGCGGCCTGGCTTGTCTCCTTGTGGAGTTTGCACTCGAATGTCACATGTGATTTTATTTTCTTTTCTCTTAAAATTTGAGGGATAGCTAATTACATATTAATTGTTCTTAGACCACTCATCTCCCCTAGTTCTGTCCGTGGTCCGTAAATTGTTAGGGGACGTAGCAGCCAGCTGGACAGTACTCCGGAGTTTGGGGGTGGCCTCTGCGCTGTCTGCGCGTGGCCCCAGCGATACAGGCGCGCGCCCGGCTCTGTCCCTGTGGCCTCTTGCGAGACGAGAGGCCTGAGGCAGATGGAAAAGGGTGGATTAAAAAGCGCAAAGCGGTCATTACAAAACAGGAGACCGTGAAGCACGGCCGGGGATACAGCCCGTCACATCGTCGGGGCTGCGCGTAGTGCCAGGTGGGGACCAGGACTAATCGTGAGGGTCCCTTCGTCCGTTACGTAGACGTCTACACCACGCTGTGCACCGAAGCTAATACGAAGTAACGTCAAGTGCCAACTGTAATGGAAAAGGGGAAAAGGAATCAAAGATGGAAAAAAGAAGGGACCCGAGGCCTTCCGTGCAGCAGTGACGGTGCGTGCGGACCGGCGGCTCCATTTCTAAAGCACGAAGACGAGCCGAATCCACCCGAATGACGCTGTAGCT
>NW_011889978.1:6167-6819 GCF_000151845.1 Pteropus vampyrus
CTCAGCGAGATCTCCTCGCATTCCAGGTGGGTGCCGCCTGCTGCCGCCTCCTGGGCGCCCTGCGCCTGCCGGGGGTGGCGGGGGCCTGACGCAGGAGCAGCATGCACAGGAGGCAGGCTGTCACTCGTCCCCTCAGCGGCCTGCCTTGTCTCCCTGTGGAGTTTGCACTCAAATGTCACGTGTGATTTTATTTTCTTTTCTCTTAAAATTTGAGGGACAGCTAATTACATATTAATTGTTCTTAGACCACTCATCTCCCCCAGTTCTGTCCGTGGTCCGTAAATTGTTAGGGGACGTAGCGGCCAGCTGGACAGTCCTCCGGAGTTTGGGGGTGGCCTCTGCGCTGTCTGCACGTGGCCCCAGCGATGCAGGCGCGCGCCCGGCTCTGTCCCTGTGGCCTCTCGCGAGACGAGAGACCTGAGGCAGATGGAAAAGGATGGATTAAAAAGCGCAAAACGGTCATTACAAAACAGGAGACCGTGAAGCACGGCCAGGGATACAGTCCGTCACATCGTCGGGGCTGCGCGTAGTGCCAGGTGGGGACCAGGACTAATCGTGAGGGTCCCTTCATCCGTTACGTAGACGTCTACACCACGCTGTGCACCGAAACTAATACGAAGTAACGTCAAGTGCCAACTGTAATGGAAAAGGG
>NW_011889978.1:8704-10431 GCF_000151845.1 Pteropus vampyrus
TTTGAGGCCACATTTTAGAGCATCCGTTTAAGCGTGGTGCCCATCTTCCTGGTAGCTCCCCCCGACGGGGTGCAGTCCCCGGAGACCAGGCGCCCGGCCCGAGTCGGACGCCGCCCCTGCCCCGCTCCACGCCGTCCCGCTCGCTCGCGGGACCGGGGCCAACACGGCTGTGACGCGGTGACGCGCCAGCCCCGCCCGCACTGCAGCGTTTGTCTCTTTTTCTCCCCAGCGGCTCCCGCCACACGGGAAGCCCTTTGCCTCACTGTCCCAAAGGCACCGGCTCCCTGGACACGTCCACAGTCTACATCGTGGCTCACAGCAGCGGCCCCCCGGGCCCCGGCTCTGTGTCCAAGCCCTACCACAGACAGGGGCCAGCGAACAAGTATGTCATCGGCTGGAAGAAGTCGGAAGGCAGCCCGCCGCCCGAGGAGCCCGACGTGGCCGAGTGTCGGGGGTAAGGTGGCCGGCGGGGCGCCCCGGGTAGCCTGGCACGTCGCGGGGTTGGCGGAGCAAACGTCTTTGACCATTGCATATAAAATGAGAGGAAACCCGTTTTGGGCTCTGAGATTCAAACAGCTGCCTGCGTAGGGAGGCCGAGGCGGTGGCTCGCGACGCAGTGAATGCGGAGCCTGACTCAGCCAGTTCGGGACACTTGGGGTCCCAGAGTCCGTGTGCGTTTTTTAAAATTGCCGCGTAAGCGGCGTCAGAAAAGAACAGGCACCTGCCCACTGTCACGTGCCTGTGGTCACCGCCTCGGCCTCGGCTTCAGTGGGGGCAGCGAGGGAGGCCTGTTCTGTATCCGTTTGAGAAAAGACAAGAGAAGAAATACTGATAACTTATTACATGTGTGAAAACTCTCTCGTTCGTCTTTGACGAGACAAGAATTCACATTCCGAGATTACAAAAGCAAAGCTGGTCAGAGCCGTTCAGCTGTTGGTTTGCTTCATTTTTGAAGGACAGCATGAGAAACAAAGCTCTCACGCACTAAATCCTGAGGCCGCTGTGTTCTTCTGTGTCCGCTGTTCTGACAGCGTCACCGGGCGCGGGGTCCCTGGGGGTGCCCGGGGACGCGGTTTTCAGAGGACTCTAGATTTTAAGCTTGGTTAATGAACCAGCACCCCTTTTGTCCCTTAAAAAACGATTCCCCCGCTTAGCTGTGGCTAAGCAGTGACATTGCCTTCCAAGCGAAAAATCATTTTCATCTAACACTGAACATGGAATCTTTTTGTTAAAAAAAAATCATGTCAGTAATTGCAAGTGAGCTGTTTAGAAAGTAATTTTACAGAGATAACTACGCTTTTTGTCATAAATGCAAATGTTCTCACGACGACGTTGGTTTTTCTGTCTAACAGAGCCTTCTGTGTGCTTCGCAGAAATTCATCCCAGGCTTTTTATTTTCTGTGAAATAGTCGTGGAAGCGTTTTGCACATCGGTGTAAGCACCGTGTTTCAGCAGAGGGCTCCCCTGAAGTGTCAGGAAAAGGGGTCGGTGGCCCATTTAGACATTTTCCACTCAGGAGCCCTCCACCCCCCCGAGAGTGTGCACTTTAAGACACTGGTTTGCGACACGGACTTTCATTGGGGGTGGGGGGCGGTGTCAGGAATGCGTGAGGAGGAGGTGTGCACCCCTGGGGCGCAGTTACTTCTCTCGGCACACGAGGTTAGTGCTGGGGTTCACACCCGGGCTCCCAGCCGCAGGCCAGGCCCCTTCGCTGTGCGGGCTCAGCC
>NW_011889978.1:12582-12932 GCF_000151845.1 Pteropus vampyrus
CAGCTCCCGGCCCCTGCCCCTTCCTCCATGTCACCCTGTCCCAGGACTGGGCGGGGGTCGGACGGTCCTCTGCCCGAGCGTCCGCGGGACGGAGCCGGGGTGCGCAGCATCTCGGGGGAAAGGCCGTCGCAGCCTGACACGCCGCCCCCGTGCCCGAGGCCTGCCCGCGCCCGCAGCGTCCAGGCCAGGGTCGGTCACTCGTCGTTGTTAGTTTTAGCTTCGTTGTGACGTCAGTCTCTTAAACCGCTGTGTTAAATACGTACGGTGATTTAGCCGGATCTCCTTTTGCAAATAACTGAGGCCCCAAATGGTGAAACGTGAAGTCTTCATAAATATGGTGGAACCTAGAT
>NW_011889978.1:13724-15438 GCF_000151845.1 Pteropus vampyrus
CCCGGCCCCTGCCCCTTCCTCCATGTCACCCTGTCCCAGGACTGGGCGGGGGTCGGACGGTCCTCTGCCCGAGCGTCCGCGGGACGGAGCTGGGGTGCGCAGCATCTCGGGGGAAAGGCCGTCGCAGCCTGACACGCCGCCCCCGTGCCCGAGGCCCGCCCGCGCCCACAGCGTCCAGGCCAGGGTCGGTCACTCGTCACTGTTAGTTTGAGCTTCGTTGTGACGTCAGTCTCTTAAACCGCTGTGTTAAATGCGTACGGTGATTTAGTCGGATCTCCTTTTGCAAATAACTGAGGCCCCAAATGGTGAAACGTGAAGTCTTCATAAATATGGTGGAACCTAGATTTTCTCTCTTCTAATCCAGGGCTCCCCCACCCCACCCCCCAAAAAAACCCAGCTTCACCGTATCAGCTGTGAGCAGGGCGAGCCCCAGGCCCCGCGCCTCTGCCTTCCCTGTAGCGAGCGGTCCTGGAGCGAGCCCGTGGCACCCTCCAGTGACACAGCCAGACACCGCCGCGGAGCTGCTCTCCGCCGGGCCTGTGGTCTCGTTCTGAAGGGCCTGCTGGTGACCTGAGGGCAGCGCCCCAGGAGCAGGCGGTCGGAACGAGTCCTCTGAACCCGTGGCACGTCCCGTGGGTCGTGCGAACGAGCCGGGGCTGCTGTCCACGAGTGCAGAAAGCTCTTCCTTGAATAGGATTGAATTTCTCCTTGGCGTGTGTGCTTTGTTTTCCTCCTGAGACAGATCACCTCCTTTTCACGGTGTAAATTTGACTCTGTATCCGCACACACCCCAGTTCTCATTCATCCGTTGGACAGACGACAGCATGGAAGGAACACACACAATAGAAATAGTTTCTGCTGTCTCGTCACAAACGTGAATAGCCGTTTCCGTATCCGTTTGCTGCAAACATTCTGGCTTTTACTATTTGTGTGGAAGGAACGAGGTTCAGTATGCAGCAGCCGTTGAAATTCAAATTTACCTAACGTTCCTTGAGCCTTCACGACTCGCCTCCTTGGATGCATCTTCCCCCGTCTGTGACTGAACACGGCGTTTAATGGTCCCTCTAAATGCGGTTATGAGCAGTTACTGTAATGGGCTGTTCGCAGCCGTGGCAGGCTTGCTTCCGTGAGTGCTCCTTCAGAGTAGGCAACAGTATTTTCCATGACTGATTCCATTTTTCTTGACCTGTTTGTAGGGCCTAGAAAGCGACAGCGTTCAAAATAGTTTTATTATTAGAACTGATCGAACCTCCTGTGCAGTCGATCAGTACCGGTCACATAATGTTAAGATGCAGTCATTGTCAAATTAATACAAGGCCGCAGGACGCGTGATTTGTGTCACTGGCGAAGCGGGAGCAGCCACTGCTGTAGGGACGTGGAGGGCCCCAGAACGTTCCAGAACATTCCGGAGCGCACGCCTCATTCATGGCGACACGTCACGGACGGCACAGGAGAAAGCTTTCACGGCCACCGTGGGCGCCGAAGCCCTGCGCCGTGCTCGGTGCCTGCAGACCAGGGTCGCAGCCCCGAGCCCGCGAACGCCTGCGGGGACCCGCGGGGACCTGCGGAGTCCCCAGGCCCCTGACGCCTCTCTTCCCCCCGCCCGCTCTGACCCACAGTGCTCCTTCCACGGGGACCTGTCCCCACGGCGCGTGCTGTGCCGCACGCTGTCTGACGAGAGCGTGTGCAGCCACCGCAGGGGCGCCTCGGCCTT
>NW_011889978.1:16926-17220 GCF_000151845.1 Pteropus vampyrus
CCTGTCCGCGGGCCTCCTGCGCGTCCCCACAGGGAGGTGCCAGAGCCCCCTGAGCAGCTCCCCCTCTCCCCCCCTACCCTGTCCTCACCTCCTCAGTCTCTGGTCGCTCGGCCCCATCACCTGTGACGTCCAGGCTTTGGGAAACAAACCCAGGTTCTCTCCAGGGCATCAGGCTGCTGCGGGGGGAGCGGGGGGGAGGGGCTGCATGGACGGCCCCTCTCCCACAGCTCACCCTGCTGGGGGGCCTGGGCCAGGGAGAGGGGTCGCCATTGTGCACTTAGTCCCGACACGGGG
>NW_011889979.1:0-317 GCF_000151845.1 Pteropus vampyrus
TTAGGGCGTTCCAGCAGTGGAGCCCCCTGCCCCCCCATCCCCGAAAACAAACGAGAGTGTGCAGGCTGAAAGGGCTTAACACATATGTACTGGACAGGGGCCACTCCCTGAATTCATTATGGGGACTTCCGCTCATCAGTTCCTCTTCCCACCACTGGTTACAAGAGCTAAGCGCGGGAAAGGGCGACCACGGCACCGAGAACGCCGGCTGCTCAGCCAGCTGGAGCTGGACTACATTGCGGGAGGACTACAACTCCCAGCACGCCCCGCGCCGCCCAGCCTCGCATTCCCAGAAAGCCGCGGGCGCACAGCTCATG
>NW_011889979.1:3347-3868 GCF_000151845.1 Pteropus vampyrus
GGAAGCCAAGAGCCAGCGCTGCTCAGCATCTTTAACACTCACCTTCCCAGCCCCGTGGGCTGTTTCCCTCTGTGACCATTTTTTAAGACCCTCGGATGTGTGTGTGAGGACGTGAAAGGCCAGAAAAGCGTTTGTCCTGGAGCGTGGTCTTGGAGTCGCTCAGAGACAGACGTGTCCCCTCAGTAAAGGTGTGTTCAGTGTGAGGCTCCCTCTGGTGGTGGCACACAGTGATGGTTAGTTAGGCTGCCATTCCTGCCTTCAGTGACAGTCGAGATCAGTGTTGGGAACAGAGGGTTTGAGGACACAGCAGAGCATGTATTGGGGGAGGGGTGTTACGTGTATTGGGAAGAAGCGGTGCCATTCTAGCTGGATCTTGAAGGGATTTCTGCAAGTGAACTTTGACTCTGGGACAGGCGGGCTGTGTCGTTGGGAGACTAACCACAGAGTGAAGCCCTGAGTCCCCAGAGGGGAGGTTCCCCAGCAGTCTGGGCTGCAGAGAATGGGGTTCCAGAGAGAACCAG
>NW_011889979.1:7498-8022 GCF_000151845.1 Pteropus vampyrus
AATCAAGAGTAGAAATCACGGAGGGGAAGGAGGTCCCTGGATTCGCTAATGCGATTGTCATTTGTTCCTCTGGAAAGACCTCCTCGCAGGACAGGGGGGGAGCCCTGTCTGAGGGCCCCGAAGGTGAAGGGTTCGCTTCGGGGTGAAGCTGAGGCTTGACAGGGTCTGCTCAGCGGAGCTCTGGGACGGGTCCGGTCCGGACTCATCCCGCGGGAGCCGCGGGGGCAGGTAGGGCGGCGGCCTGGACCTCGTCCTCCCCGACCTCGTCCTCACTGCGTGCCCTCGGAGCTCTCGTCTCGGTCCCATGAGTCTGGTCTGTTGTTTATTTCCAGGCAAAGGAGACCAACAGCAAGCAGAAGGAGTTTGAAGAAACGGCAAAGAAAGTACGCTACGCCATCGAGCAGCTGGCCACCACGGAGTGAACCCCCGCCGCAGTTCCCGGCCCCAGGCGGACCGCGTCGCTGCCCCACTCGGTCCCCGCTGTCGCCGGCTTCTCTGGGCCCCGGGCAGGGCCTCAGCAGAGG
>NW_011889979.1:8552-9169 GCF_000151845.1 Pteropus vampyrus
AATCAAGAGTAGAAATCACGGAGGGGAAGGAGGTCCCTGGATTCGCTAATGCGATTGTCATTTGTTCCTCTGGAAAGACCTCCTCGCAGGACAGGTGGGGAGCCCTGTCTGGGGGCCCCGAAGGTGAAGGGTTCGCTTCGGGGTGAAGCTGAGGCTTGACAGGGTCTGCTCAGCGGAGCTCTGGGACGGGTCCGGTTCGGACTCATCCCGCGGGAGCCGCGGGGGCAGGTAGGGCGGCGGCCTGGGCCTCGTCCTCCCCGACCTCGTCCTCATGGCGTGCCCTCGGAGCTCTCGTCTCGGTCCCATGAGTCTGGTCTGTTCTTTATTTCCAGGCAAAGGAGACCAACAGCAAGCAGAAGGAATTTGAAGAAACGGCAAAGAAAGTACGCTACGCCATTGAGCAGCTGGCCACCACGGAGTGACGCCCCCGCCGCAGTTCCCGGCCCCAGGTGGACCGCGTCGCTGCCCAGGCTCGGTCCCCGCTGTCGCCGGCTTCTCTGGGCCCCGGGCAGGGCCTCAGCAGAGGAAGGCGTCCGCTCTCTGAATCAGAACACGTGAACTGCGTTTGTGCTTCTCCCTGACTGTGGCGCCGGCCGTGTCACTTCCTCTGCACCTCG
>NW_011889979.1:13614-15689 GCF_000151845.1 Pteropus vampyrus
CATGCTATCCGGGTGCGCTCCAGGCGCAAACCAAACCAGCTGCGACAACCCGCCCCAGGCTCCCATCCTGCCACATCTCAGTGAGGGAGAGACGCATTGTCCCTCTAGGCTCAGAGAGTGTGGCAGGGATGTGACTTGGGTATTCGTGCCAGTCCGTAAGAGGGAGCTTCGCCCTGATGCTGGAGCCTCGCAAAGCGGCTTCGGAGGGAGGCGGATTGAAGAAATGCTTTTGTCCTCGGTCCCTGCGCTCGGGCAACGTGGCAGCTCGGCGCCTCGCGAGGCCGCGCCACGGGGAGGCCCGAGCCGAGTCCACCTCACACGGTTCCTCCGCCAGGAGCTCGCTTTCCAAAACCCGCGTTTGTCGCCGGACCTTAAAGGCCACCCACACTGGAAGGCTTAGCAGGTGTCCGTTCTTCACACCTTGACTTCCCTCCAACTACGTGTTCCCTTCAGTTCTCCGAGTCGGGTGGGAGGCGGGAAAGGGTGGTAAGTGAGTGGCGGATTCACAGGTTGCCATGTGAGCTGCGACTCGCAGTTGGAGCCCTGTGGGCCATCAGTGTGAAAGGTAGAGGGCCAGCTGCCCGGAAGCGTGCTGTGCCGAGAATGGCCGGCCGCGTCCTGCAGGGGGACGTGTCCTCAGTGCTGACATGCTCTGCAGGTTGTATTCACTCAAAAATAGCTCCCACTTGCCACGAAGTCTAATGCGACCTCTGCATTTTTTTGATACAGAGATGGAGACTTGCAGAGCTGCTCCGAGATCATACAGCCAGTAGCAGGGTTGGGTTTGACCCCGGGCTGTCTGGCCCCAGAGCCGGGCCCTCACTGCCTAACGACACTGGCCAGCCCGGGTGTGGCCGTGGTCCACCACCTGTCCAGAGCGAGGGCTCTCTCCACCATCCCCCTTCCCTCTAGATAGCTTGGTCACTAAGGCCTTCGTCATAGCACCGGAACCTGCCTCCCCGAGGCTCCCCTCCTGCTGCACGGTGCAGCACTTCAGCGTAGCTAAGATCCACAGGAAGCACGAGGGGCCCCCGCGTGCCCTCTGCCCGGTCCCCCCGACCCAGCTGGCCCAGCGTCCGCACTCACGTCTGACATCTCAGGTACACTCAGCCGGCTCCAGGCAGCTGCCATCACGAAGGAGTCTCGTCTGCCCGGGGGGATCTGGCTCTCAGGCGAAGCGGCCGCTGGGCTGTAGGTTTGCTCTCCGCTGGGCACAGCCAGCAGCGTTTGGCCGGGCTTCAGGGGGCTGGGGCCACACGGGCCCTGGTTTCTGGGGTGGTTTCCCAGCAGGTCCCCTGGGAGGTGACGTGTATCCAGTCCCTCACCCAGACGTGTGCCGGGTGCTCCATCCAGTCACTGAAGCCCGGCGAGGACTCTGTCCTGCAGTGAGCTCAGTGTCCCTCCTTCCCTGAGCGGTGGGAAGACAAAGGCCAGCAGTGGCTGGCGAGTGTGGAGCGAGCGTGCAGGAGCACCACAGGTGACAAATCTGCCTTGGGTGTCTATCTGGGGACAAGGACGGGCTGGCGGGTGGATGAGGGAAGGGCGCGCCAGGCCGAGGGAACGGAGTGTACCTTCCAGCGGTGCAGGCGCCTTCCCTGATGCGGGGTGGGGGGGACAGGGTGGCATTGAGGGCACCTTCCCGCTTCGCCGGCAGAGGGCCAGGCTCCCTGCAGAGGTGCCGGCGGGCTGCCTCCCAGTCAGGACCACTTCCCACGAAGGACTCTGGCTGTGCAGCGTCGATGTGGAAGGCACGTGCCTCCCACCTGTGACCGCAGCCCTCTGGGAACCTGTGAGGATGGCTGGCTTGACGAGAGCGAAGTCTCGCGTCTGCCAGGACCAGCCAGCCTGCTCCAAGCGGACTGGCAGGCAGCGCCGGGCATGGCCAGATGCCATGAGATTCACCGCTTGGAGGCGCTGTGCCGTGGTGTGGAGCGAGGGCTGGCCTGCCCGGAGCCACCCGGGGCCTCGGTGGCCCGTTCCAGCTGCTGCCGAGTTAGTTTAATGTAAGTTTAAGGAAAAGAGGCTTAGATGCAGTCCTGTTTTTTGTCACTCGTGATTGGAATTTCTCCCAAGGG
>NW_011889979.1:16925-17703 GCF_000151845.1 Pteropus vampyrus
GCCGCAGCCAGGAAGTCCCCGGGCCCACCCCGTGTCCCCAGCCAGCCTTGGGCGCAAGCGTGGAAAGGCGGGCGGCCTGCACAGGCCGGAATGCCTGAGCCGCCCCCTCAGTGTAGGGCGAAGCACTGTTTTGATAACTCCCCTGCGGTTGCTATTCCTCAAACCAAAAGGGGCCGCAGAGAAAGGGGCAGAGACAAACACTCGGAAACGAGAGCCCCAGGGGGACCCTAAGTCGTGGGGCTGCTGAGTCTGAGAAGGGCCACCCTCGGTGAGGACACGGAGATGGGGGCATCAGAGGGAAGCGGATGGTCCAGCTTCTCTGCAAGGCGGCCCGTGTGTCCTGTGAAGGTGGCCCTCCAGGCAGACAGGCCCTGAAACACTCACTGGACCTGCCTGGTGGGTCCCTACCCGAACCCCGAGTCCCCTCTCCTGGCAGCTCTGCACCGAGCCGTCACCGTGGTCCTGCCTCTGAGCCTCGTCCTCGCCGTGTGCGGCTGGGTCTGTGGCCTCCTGGGCTCCCTGGCCCAGAGTGTCACTCTGCTGCTCTTTACTGGCTGCTACTTCCTGCTGGGGGATGAGTCTGCAGCCCGTGGGGGCCACAGGTCTTGGGAGTGGGGTGCTGCCTCTCCTGCCACCTGTCCCCTGCCCCCTCTGGGTTGCTAAGCCTGGGCCCACCCTGGGGGTTGAGCTGCAGCAGGCTAGGGCACCCTAGGTGGCACCGGGGCCTTATCAAGGTGGGGGCTCAGGGCAGAGGCCCAGAGACAGGGATGGGGCGGGT
>NW_011889979.1:19579-20309 GCF_000151845.1 Pteropus vampyrus
CAGGAGTGAGGACCATGTGTTGGGGTGCTGTTTGTAAAGGGGCTTTGTGGGGTGAGGTCCTGGGTTCGAGGACTGAATCGGAGCCTCCATTCCTCCCGCAGACCAGTGGGCGGGGCTCCCGAGGCTCTGTCTGCAGGTGGAGGCCAGGGACCCAGGCAGGGCCGGTGGCCCCAGCGGGCACACGCACTGAGCAGTCCCCCCGCCCCTCCCCAGGTGCCCTGACCCTGGCGGGGGTCAGCGTCTACATCAGCTACTTGCACCTGGCCTTGGCCGAGACGGTGAGCCAGTACGGGCCGGGCCACGTGCGGCATGTCCGCGTCGGCTTCGGCTGGTCAGTGGCCCTGGCTTGGGGCCACTGTGCCTTCGAGGCGCTCAGCGGCACCCTCCTGCTCGCCACGGCCCGAGCCCTCCGCCTGCGCCGGCATCTGGGCAACCCCACTCTGTGGTCGTCTGACCCCAGGCAGGTGGGCAGCGCGCGGGGGCAGAGGGGCTCGGTTTCCCTTTGCACCCCGTTCTGCAGGTGGGGCTGAAGTCCTGCCCGGGCGGGGGCCCCAGCGGTGGTCGGGGGGCTGGGGGCCAGAATCCAGGCTTCCTTTGCTTGGTGAAGTCGGATGTTTAGGGGCTCCCCTGCCCCGTTCAGGCCTCTCAGGGACTAACTGGTTTAGTGTCCTGTACAGATGAGAAAGTGAGTCCCAAAGAGGAGGCAAGTGGCCACGGGGCTTAGTGGTGG
>NW_011889979.1:20359-20744 GCF_000151845.1 Pteropus vampyrus
CTTCCCCTTCCCCTGCCCTCCCCTTATTGCTTCAAAGGGTACAGGAAGCTCCTGGGGCCCCAGGGGGCTGGCACCATCTGGGGAGCGGCCCGCTGAGGGACAAAGAGCTGGGGGTTGAGCAGGGGCTGCCCTTTCTACTCTGCTTTAGCATTTACCATTCCGCGCAGCGACATTTTGCCAATTTGTCCTTAAATAAATCAGCTTGGGCTGTGCGCGAGATAAGCCTTTTTCCCTCTCTTAAAAAAGTTCAGAATAGGTAGCGAGAGCCTGTGGCTTACAAACACTGTGTTTTCGTGTGTGTCCGGCCACGTCCCTCCATCCGGGGACACCCGCGTGTGTGTCTGTGTGTCCACGCATCCAGAGACGTGTTTTGCAGACACAAGCT
>NW_011889980.1:0-1522 GCF_000151845.1 Pteropus vampyrus
AGGAGAGTTTTGGGGCTTAATGTCCTGCCTGATTCTGCCCCTTTGCGGGTCTGTCCTGCTGATGGTGGCAGCGGTGCCCTTGCAGGAAGCTAAGCCGCTTCGGTCACTCGCTGTCCACCATCTGCAGAGGCTCCGAGGAGGAGGGGTCCGGCCTCTCACACAGCTGGGTGGTGTCACATCCCTCATTCATAGCCAGAAGTGAGTGGGTGCAGCAGGTGCAGATGGGTTGAGATGCGGAGCCACGGGCACCCTTGTGTATGCTGCGCACAGCCTGCACCTGCATGCCTGCCTTACCTGCAGGCCCACCTGCACCTGCACACACGCCTGCCCTACAAATTCACCTGCACACACGCCTGCACATGCAGCTGCACCTGTGCGCCCGCCTGCACCTGCGCACTCCTGCACGCGCAGCCGCACCTGCAGGCACACACACCGTCTTCACGTGGTCCCACTTGTGCACCGACGTCCCAGCTGTGTGGCCCCGGGTTGCTTTGCACAACAGTTCCTGAGTTAGCAAACAGGAAGTGTCCTGAGAGGAAGCACTTGTCTCTGCTGACAGACGCGAGAACCCCTGCTCTGGTCCTCCACCTCAGGACGTCTGTCACAAGAGGGTCCTCGCACATAGTTTCAGCCCTTGAAGTGATGAGGCTGGGAACCCTCACTGGATCGGAGGCCTTTTCGAAACCACTTGAGTTTAAAGACGCAGTGAAGAGGGCCAGGCTCTCGGAACTCGGAACAAGGGGCAGGAAGCTGGCGCGGCTGTTTGCGGAAGGACTTGAGGACATGGCGGGGGCGGGGCCTGGCTTCCGGAAGGCACAGCCCGAGCGGCGTGTTTCCCCTCGCCGTGCGTTTTCAGAACGACCCCGTGTGGAACACACACTGGTAACTCGGCGAACCTAATCTCCAGCCGGAACGACAGCTCCCAGGCGCCTTCGGCTGGGCCAGCTCCGCCCCCCCAACCCCCCCGCGCCCCGTTTCCATAGACACAGCTCTACCAAGGCGACGCCGCTCCCCGCCTTCCTTTCCTTCGTGCTCAGAATTGAAGGGTCACCCTAAACCCCGCCTGTAACCAACTGTGGTCCCACTGCAGGTCACAGTTCTGTTAGTCACTGGGGTCCCACCCCATGACACGGCGAGGCGATGGAGAGAGGCTGGAGCGTGGGGCCTGCGTGGCCTGGGGGGCGGCTCAGCTTCTCTCTGCCTCACGCCCTTGCTCGCCTGTGACGGGGACGTGCGTGTGCGCGTGCACGTACGCATCTGTGCGTGTGTGCGCGCGCGTGCGTGCGTGTGTGCACGTGTGTGCGTGTATGTGCGTGTGTGCACGTGTGCGTGTGTGTACGTGTGCGCGCGTTTGTGTGCCTGTGCGTGTGCGTGTGTGTACGTGCGTGTGCGTGTGTGCTCGTGCGTGCGTGTGTGCACGTGTGTGGGTGCGTGCGTGCGTGTGTGGTGGCGCCTGCCCCCGAGGGCTTCCTGAGGTCTGGGTTATCACCTGGAGCCCCGGGGGCCCTGGCGGTGCCCGCGG
>NW_011889980.1:4177-5064 GCF_000151845.1 Pteropus vampyrus
GGTTTTGTGGGCGGCCACCCCGCTCTCCCTCCGCGGCTGCACTGTGATGCTGACCCAGCACGACACACAGATCCCTGTGTCCTCCCCTGGACGCTGGCCAGGCGTCTTCGGTCTGTGCAGCCGGCTCAGGCCCTGGCCACCTCGGGGCAACAAGAAGCCTCTGTTCCACAACGAGGGACTCTGAGCAGAAAGCGTCCGGCCCTGCCACGCAGCAGGCGGGAGCCGCAGGTGGGCTGGAGCCGGGTGGGGCCGGCCGGCCGGTCTGGTGTGGCGGGTGCGCCCCACGGCACCCGGTCCCATGAACTCCGGGCGACCTGCGTGCTTGCTGGCGCCCCACGCACCTTTCCCTCCCTGCCTAATGCGAGCGGCCCCGTTTTTGGTGTCTGGGCGGTGGGCGCTGGCCTGTTGGCTCTGGTCTGCGTGGTCAGTGAGGGGGAGCCCACGGCTCAGCCAGGAGACGTCCACCCGTGCACACTGGGGCCTCAATCGGTGTGTGCTGGCCTGCGCCGAAGCCCGGGCTGTTCGCCCCAGGAAGGAAGCGGGGTCCCCGAACGCCCGGGCCCGAGGGAAAAGCCTGTCCAGGGAAACTCCTGGTGGCCCAGGAGCCACTCTGCTCACCGCTGTTCACCGCCTCGGTGAGGAGGGGTCCCGCCCGAAGTGGGGGCACGTCGGTGAGGCCCGACCTGGGGATGCCGTGAGCCCCCGGCCAGCAAGGCCACACGTGATGCTCCGGCCTGGACACAGCAGACTTGCCAGCCAGCCTTCCTCAGTGGGCTTGTTGTTCAGATAAACGCACCCAAGTTCCGGTAGGCGACAGTGCTCACGCCCAGTGCCGGGAAGAGGCTGGGCTCATTCTGGGAAGTCAGCGGAGCAGAAGGAGAGAAGAG
>NW_011889980.1:6409-10730 GCF_000151845.1 Pteropus vampyrus
GTGAATGCGCCTGGAAGCAACCCCGTCCCCACCAGTCCCTGCTGGTCACGCTGCAGGGTGGCCACTGCCCGGGGTCTGGAGCACTCTGCTCCAAGACGCCGCGATATGTAAAGGTTTTCAATTATGAGACGCTAATTTGGAGACTGACTTTTACGAGAGTCGTTCGGCCTCGCAGTACTGATGCCTGAATTTCGCGTTCTTGCCCCCTCAACACACACACATCTAGCCGGGGCCTGGTGTTTGTCTTTCTGAGCAGCTTCTAGTGGTTTCGGTTACACGCGGGGAGAGAGGGCGGGGCAGCTCTTGGGTTCTGAGCAGGCCTGACCAGGCTCCATCATACGCCTCACCTCAGCAGAGGCAGGGGGACCAGACCCTGCTGCCGGGCCGGGCGGGGATGGGGGGCGTGCTGTCGCCTGGCTGGGCCCTTGAGCAGAGGGGCGAAGAGCACAGCCGGGAGGGTCCCCGGGGGCAGGCGCCCTCGTCCCACCTCGCGGCAGGCTGACTGTGGGCTCCGGGTTCCCCTCCACATCCAGCTGTGCTAATATTTGCTAAGTCATCGAATCTTAGCTTTCTTCCTGCAGCCTCACCAAGGTGCTCACCACCTGAAAGCAGGCCAGGCTGGCCCTCACCTCCCGCCCCCCTCGTCCCTGTCCCTGTCCCTCACTCTGTAAGCACCACCGGACTTCCCATGATGCCTTTGGTTGTCCACAAAATGACACCTGTGCTGAATACAGTCCCCCTGCCCGTACGGCCTTCTCCCCACCGCTGCCCAGCTGGCGACTCTGCTTGTGGAGGCCAGGCCGAGCCTGTCAGGCAGGAGCCCCCAGATGCAGGGAGGCACCCCCAGATGGAGGACACCCACAGATGGAGGGACGCACCCCCAGATGGAGGGACGCACCCCAGATGGAGGGACGCACCCCCAGATGGAAGGATGCACCCCCAGATGGAGGAACACCCCCAGATGGAGGAACGTACCCCCAGATGGAGGGACGCACCCCTAGATGGGGGACACCCCTAGATGGAGGGACGCACCCCTAGATGGGGGACACCCCCAGATGGAGGGACGCACCCCCAGATGGAGGGACGCACCCCAGATGGAGGACACCCCAGACGCAGGGACCACTGGCTGCGTCAACGGTGCGCTGGGACGGCCGTCACAGGAGAGAGTCCAGTCGGTCCCCGGGGGTCACGGTGGACCCCGCACACCTACAGCCTGTGCTTTTCTTCCCGGAATGAAGCCAACTGTGAGAACGCGGCTGGGGCGGTGGTCGGTGCCCGCGAGGGCATCACGCGGAGGGAGGGCCGAAGGCTGTCCAGCTGGATGGCTCACTCTGGTTCCAAATCGCGACCCCGGTGTGGCCCGGGTCAAGTGAGCTGTCATCGCGGGCGGTGCTGGAGGGGACAGGGCGTGAGAGAAATCAGGCACCAGCCAGAGCCGTGCGCTCGCACGACGTCACCATTTCTGTGTAGAACAGTCGGGGTGCCCACTGCCCCCATCGCTCAGGGAGTGTGAAGCATGGCCAGAAGCTGCCTGGAGGCCGTCTAGGGTCCCCCATGGCCATTGGGGCACTGCTGGACATCTGGGCCCTGCAGCCGCCACCTGGACGGGCGTGGCCGTCACACGCACGCAGGTCCCTGGCTGTCTGGTGATCTCCCAGCGATGGTTCAGTGCGGGACAATTCAAGGAAAAGAGGCAAAGTGGGGGTGCTGCCTGAGGACCGGCGGGGGGCAATGTCTATGTTTAAAAGTATAATTCGATGTGGGCAAACAGCGCATGCTCCCACCCAGTCAGAGAGGGGCCGGCGGCAGGTGGATTCCCTTTGGCCGCAGTGGACAGGAGACCAGAAAGAGCAGGGACTTTGGATGACAACGATCTTCAGGTGACGAGCCGGGCGCGGCCGCCATAGTGTCTCGCGGTCAGACTGAAGCCGGCCCCTACATTCTGTGGCTCTGCCGTCCTCAAACAGCTCTGTGCTCAGCCCTCCCGTCCTTCCGGAAACCAGCCAATGAAAAGGAAGACGGTGTGTCCCCTGCCCTTCAAGTCAGTCACCTAGACACGCACGGCGCCCTGTCCACTCAGGAGCCGCCGCAGGAACCGGCCGCGCGGCTGCCCGGATGCGGGGACAGTGCGGGCTGCAGCGACGGGGTCTCCCAGACCCACCCGCCTCCTGCCGCCAGGAAAAGGCCCGGCCCCAGGGACTGCCGCCTGAGCCATGCTCGCATCTGCCCTGTCGTCCAGTACAGCTCGACTGTTTCCCCAGCCGTTAGGGGCTCCGGGATTTCCTCCCGGAGAAGTATGTGTGCCACTCGTCGAGCGTCCCAGTTCCTTATAAACGCTGGGCGACAGTCCCGATCGCTAGGTAAGTTGCGGAATTTCCCGTCTGTCTACCTACCGCCTCCTACTGGACGGCTCGCACTGCGACGCGGTTTCTCGGCGCTTTCGTTCGTCGTGACTGGTTTGAGGAGGCCTGATGCCCAAGACCATGAGCCCAGCCCAGCCATACCTTGCGTTTGCTTCCAATATGTTTGTAGTGTTTCAGTGTTTAGGTCTTAAAGTCTTTGGAGTTCGTCTTTGGGATACTTCCATGATTTTTTTCCAAATGAACGGTCTTTTGTCCAAACAGAATTTGCGGAAGCATTTGTCTTTTCTCCTGGATTCGGAGGCTGCGTCAGCCCCGCGGCCACGTAGAGCGTCACAGGGAGCCGCTGCGCTGACCGCTGGGCGGCGTCGGCTCCGGCGAGTCGCTGTCTTCGCTGACATTCCAGGGTATTCCTCAATTCAGGCGGGAGATCCCCCCCGCCCCTCCCCCTTTTCGCCTTTATCCAATGCTTCTGGCCACTTCTGTAATTTATTTTTCTATGTGCATTCCAGAGGCTTAATCAGTTCCGTTGGAATTTTGATGAAGATCGCAATGAACTTACAGAGTTGACATTTTTACGACAGTCAGCATTTCCCTTCACGAGCGTGGTACATACCTCTCCAGTTTTTTCTTGTTTTTACCAATCGCTTCTGTCTTGGGATTTAATTTTTCCTGTTGTGTTTCACTAATACACGGAAAAAATATACACGGACTGAAATTAAAGAGCGACGCGGGCTTTACGCACGGGGGGCGGAGGTGAACACAGAGGGGCCGCCCCGCAGCCGCTTCCTCGCGCAGAGGCCGCTTCCTCGCGCAGAGGCCGCCCGCCCGGCGCTGCTGCCTGTCGCCGCTTGTCCTTTGTGGTCTGGGGCTGGCGGCGGGTCAGCCTCCTCCCTTGTTTCTTTTTCCCTTCCAAGGCTTCGAGGACGCTGTTCCCTCAATACCCAGAGACAGGAAAAGGGATGTGCATTTCTAGAAATCATAATAAATAGACGCGGACGTGAGAAACTCGTGGCGGGGGAACTGCAGGTGAGATGAGAACACACTTTCGAAGACTCGCCGTCTCTTCGCGGCCTTCCTCCTGTCCGCGCGGGGGCCTGGCGGTGCAAGCCCCGCATTCGCAGACGACAGGCTCGTCGCTTGGCTTTCTTACCGCAGCTCTTGTGCTCTGGGGACTCACGGTGCAGCCGCCACCCTGAGAACCAGCGGGGATGCCTGGCGGGCTCCCCACCGTCCGTTCAGACTCCTGTGGGTCAGTGGTCGGCGGATCTGAGGCCCGCAGACAGATCCTGTACGGGATGAAGCTGGACAGCCGGGCGAGCCCCAGAGACCCTGCTCCCTCAGGAGCGGCTCTCAGGAGGCACGGCAGGGTCCTGCAGGCAAGGGGCGCCTGTCACCCGCAGCTCGCCCCTGGCGTGTGCTCTACCGCGGGCGCCCGAGGCCTGGGCCGCACGTGCACACGGGCCAGGAGGCCTCACGTGGGTGTCAGGCGCCTCGGCCCGCCCCGCCAACCCCAGGAGTTAGGTGCCCCACAGAGGTCATTCCAAGGTGAGTGGCCAGGTCACCGGGGGAGCCCAGGGTCCCAGGGTCCCGGCAGGACCCCCACCCAAGCTGTTCCCAGGCCTGGACGGTGGCCGGTGTCTGGCCTCTGCCTCCCCTGGGTGCCACGTCCCGGCTCCCCGAGAAACCAGAGACCTTCTGCTGACCTTCCCGTGGCTCCTGTGCTTCCAGCCCGGGCACTGTGGTCTCTTCCGAAGGCAGAACTGAGCAGCATGACCGTGCAGAAGTCTCACACATGCACACGCGCACACGCACACACACGCGCACGCGGTTCGGCCGCGGCCACAGTCCCCTGCGACCTTCGAGTACGACCTTTCTGCAACCAGGGATGGGATCCCACAGATGTGATCAGCTTGAAGCGGGAGAGGCAGCCATGAACCCTGACTGACCGCTGCCCGCAG
>NW_011889980.1:11225-12150 GCF_000151845.1 Pteropus vampyrus
CAGGAGCGGCTCTCAGGAGGCACGGCAGGGTCCTGCAGGCAAGGGGCGCCGGTCACCCGCAGCTCGCCCCTGGCGTGTGCTCTACCGCGGGCGCCCGAGGCCTGGGCCGCACGTGCACACGGGCCAGGAGGCCTCATGTGGGTGTCAGGCGCCTCGGCCCGCCCCGCCAACCCCAGGAGTTAGGTGCCCCACAGACGTCATTCCAGGGTGAGTGGCCAGGTCACCGGGGGAGCCCAGAGTCCCAGGGTCCCGGCAGGACCCCCACCCAAGCTGCTCCCAGGCCTGGACGGTGGCCGGTGTCTGGCCTCTGCCTCCCCTGGGTGCCATGTCCCGGCTCCCCGAGAAACCAGAGACCTGCTGACCTTCTCGTGGCTCCTGTGCTTCCAGCCCGGGCACTGTGGTCTCTTCCGAAGGCAGAACTGAGCAGCACGACCGTGCGGAAGCCTCACACACGCACACGCGCACACGCACACACACGCACACGCGGTGGGGCCGTGGCCGCAGTCCCCTGCGACCTTCGAATACGACCTTTCTGCAACCAGGGATGGGATCCCACAGATGTGATCAGCTTGAAGCGGGAGAGGCAGCCATGAACCCTGACTGACCGCTGCCCGCAGGCGTCGCCAGCACCCTCACGTCCTCACGGGAGCCGGGCGGGCGGGGGACGAGATGGGCGAGGCCACGGGGGCGGGGAGGGCTGGCCACTGGAGGAGGTGGGAGCCGCCCCCCCAACCCGCACCCCTCCCGCCCACGCGCCCAGCAGGGCCTCAGCGCCGAGCTCCCGGGCTCTGGAGGTGGGCGAGAACAGACTGCTGCTGTCCGTGTGGCGCTTTGTCACAGAGTCCCTAGGACGCCCAGGCCCTGCCCCCGCCCAGCACTCCGGGGGTGACCGCCCAGGCTGCCGGCCACCCCCGCGTGCTGCCAG
>NW_011889980.1:13623-14708 GCF_000151845.1 Pteropus vampyrus
CTGCAGCCTGAAACCTTCACCTCCTCCGGCTCGCGGAGCGGACGCGTCAAAGAACGGCCAATTTAACCCGGAGGTACAAGCCGAGGGGCTGGTCAGGCCGCCTGTGCGTTTGACTGGAGTCAGCCAGGGTGCTGGGAAATCCTGAGGCTTTTAACGCGAACTTAGAAATTGCCACATCTCTGCGGGGCGAGGAGCCCTCTGCCCCCGGACGCTCCGCCCTCATGCCTCCAGCCACCGCCCGCTTGCTCTGAACGTGCTTCTCATTTTTCTGAGTAACTTACCTGCTCAGGGCAGTAGAGTGGCTGTTTGAGTGGTGCGTCAGCACACTGTGTTTGGGGCTGTCCTCCGCACAGGCCAGCTTGTCCAGGAGAGCCAGGCACGGTGACAAGTCTATTCTGAGAATCCCCGGAACAAACAACACAGCAGTCGTGAGTCAAAAGGCAGGTGACAGATGACGGAGAGCAGATGGGACAGCACGTGGGAGCTGTGGCCCATGGCATGCCTGGGAAGGCGAGGCCCAACCCAGGAGCCGGTGATGACCCGACGGCGCCCACGTGTCCCTTGGACACACAGGCCCCCCGCCCCCCTTCCTGCCGCTGGCTCATTTTCACCACGACGGGGGGCTCAGCACCTGGGGTGGTTGGTGCCACCAGCTCAGAACTGGCCCCGCCATGGGGCTGTGGGAAACCCAGCTGCCGCTGGCGGTGGGTCCTCGGTCTGGTGTCCTGGCCATTAGGTGGCCTGGACAGGAGTGTCCGGGACCAGAGTGAGGTGGCTTTGACCAGGCTGGGACTCAGAGGGAGTTGTAGAGCCAGACACCCGGCCCCCCTTCCCTCTGAGGGAAGGGCGCCTTCCGCTCCTGGGGGGCCCGGCAGACTGCACGGTGGCTCATTATCAGAGTGGCACCCACGCCTCCCCAGGACATTGCAAAGAACGGAGAAACACAGTGTCCCTCGGCGTCACTGGAGCGCCAGTATGCGAGTGCCCACCGTCCCTGAGGCTGTTCCGGCCCCAGGAAGTGTCCCCAAGCACATGTGACCCCAGGATACCAGGTATCGATGAGTCCAAACTGTTCCATGGGTCAG
>NW_011889980.1:16058-19395 GCF_000151845.1 Pteropus vampyrus
GGTATCGATGAGTCCAAACTGTTCCATGGGTCAGTGGGTCCAAACACGTTCATATCATGGAGACGGGCTGTCTGTTCGATGCTTATGACTCGAAGCAATCGGAGTGTGATAGTGACCTTTGAGAGGCAAACCTGCACCCCCGCGAACCCCACCCGCGATTCTGCCACCAGCGAGTAAGTGGAGAGAGAGTCAACGGCCCTGCCAGGCTCCCTCGCCACTGCCCTGTCTTCGAAGGCTGCCACGCTTGGCTCACGTCTCCTCTGGAGGAGCAAAATTTCCTTCCAAAATGTCACAAAGAGAACGTGGGGCGACAAGTCAGCGGATCAGCAGGCGCACACGGGACGGCAGCACGAACGGGACGGAGAGGCAGCGGGCGACACACGGCGCGGGCCGCGGGCGCAGGGCTTCTGGGGCAGCCTTCCGAATGACGCGCGATGCGTTCCAGAAGGAAAAAGGCCGAGGGACAAGATTAAGAAGCGCAGCGGAGAATTTAAAATCATGAAAACAAGGGAAATTCCGAGACCGAAGAGAAGTTACGATGAGCAAAGGTCTAGCGCTCGGCGACCGGGTTGAGCGGTGGTTGAGACGCAGCCGGAAAAGCGCCGAGGAGCTGGCAACGTCCTCGGGGGCACGTGTCACGATGGGCCCTGGAAGCCGGGAGGGGCCCGCGGGAGACACGGGATCCGGGCAGAAGGTGCAACGCACGCGTCGCGGAGAGTAAGCCGGGCCGCGAGACACGGCGGACGGTTTCCGCCCCCTGACGACGTCGCCCGGCTTGCCGCCGCGGGTTGGACACGGGTCCCTCGGCCCCCCGCACGCCCTGCTCCGCGCTGCCCGGCCGTCTGCGGGGCGGGTGCGGGGCTTCATCTCTGTGCTCGTAATTGCCGCGGACGGCGTGTTTGTGTCCCGCGTCGAGGCCCAACCCCAGGGCGACGGTGCTGGGCGGTCAGGGGTTTTCAGCTCATGAGGGTGGAGCCCGTGGTGGGATTCGTGCTCCTCCAGAACGGACCCCAGAGAGCTCCCTCGTCCCTCCCACCGTGTGAGACACAGTGAGAAGAGCCCCCCATGACCCAGAAGAGCTCTCGCCGGCCCACGGCCACACGGGCACCCAGACCTTGCCTTCCGTCCCCCTCGACTGTGAGTGACGAACGTGTCCCTGGTGTTCGTCACAGCCTCCTGGATGCGCCGAGACGATGACGTAAAGGTTCAGGGTTTCTGGGACGAAGGCCCCACAGGGCCAGCGCACGGCTGGCGCCCCTGCCTCACCCCGCGTGCTGTTGGCCTCACGTTCTCTGGAGTGGCGCTTCCTTTAAGGCAGCTGCCTGCATCCGGGCCCTGTTGGGGTCATCGCGTGTCACGTGGCCACTTGTTCCCGCTCTTTGGTTGGTGTAAGATGCTTGAGGTTGTGTCTGAGTAGCTATGGCGACGGAAGATTCTAAGCGGGCCCTCTTGCGTGTGACATGAGGGCTTCAGGGGACTGGAGTTTGGGGAGAGGGGAGAGGTGGGGGCACTGGGGCGGCTCCCACGCCTCAGCTCGCACGGCCCTCTCTTCCAGGTCCCTCGGAGGACAGGGGCTTGGACAACTGCCCTCTGTCGGGCAGGCATTCCAGGCTGACCCCGTGTGTCCTTGGGGACACACGGCCCTGTGACCGTTCAGGCGCAGTGGGTCAAGGGGTGAGCAGAGGCGCTCGGCCGGGCGCCCGGAGGCCTCTGGCTGTCAGTGAAGCAGGTTCGTGCTTTGACCTTTGCAGAAAGGAATGGTGATGTCACTGGTGTGGAGCCCGAGGTCTGCAGGTGCCACACAGAGGCGCCTCCCACCGCTTCTCCTCCCAAGGAGACGGGCACAGGGTCAGGCGGCGGAGCCAGGGCACACCTGGGTCGTCTGCGACCAGCCCCCACGGCCCACCACCGTCCTTCGGGCTTCTGTGGATCCACGTGATGCCGGGGAAGCAGGTGCTTGAACGTGGAGGAGCCCTTAGATTTGGGGTTCCCTGCATGTGATCATCTCACAGCCTTTCTCTAGGGACCCCGTTGCACGTTGGGTGCTGCTCACCCACTGAACACCGCTGGCCGCCCTCTCCTCAGCTTGACAATTATGAAGGCCTGCCGTCTCGAGCGGCCGCCTACCCCTCGTCTGCACCTCGAATGTGGCAGGCCGTGCGTCTCGTGTCTGTGGGGGACATGTCCCCCACTCCCGCCTGCCTCCGGCTGGGTGGGCGCCGCTGCCCAGGCTTTCTGCCCGCTCCCTGCTGACCCTCACCGGCCCCTCGGGAGGCACTGAGAGGCTGAGCTGGCAGGTGACTTTGGAAGGTTGCATGTCCCAGCTCCACATCGTCTGTCCCAGGGAGGGACTTCTCTCCAGGAAAAGTGAACTGCCAGGTCCCTTTCCCAGGATGGCTGCTGGTCCGCACAAGTGCCGCTGGGGGGCGAGTCCGTGGGGTCCTGGGGTTGGCACTGGGAGGCCCGCTGGCTCTCATGAAGCTACGTCCTTCAACGTGCCTTGACGCACGACAGGTGGCTGTTTGGGCCTTACCTGCTCCTGCCTTGTCTTTGTTCTAATTTGTCCAGAAATGTGCAGAAAAGGGTGTAGGAAAAGATGTTTTAACAAAGTGTAAAGGGCCAAAGGGTTTATTTAACTTTTGATTAATAAGAGAATAAGGTATTGCAAACTGGTTCCGAAGAGAAGCCACTCAGGGAGGGGGAGATAAGTTTGCACGGTGGTCTCTGTCGCTCCTTCCTGCAGCCGGGGCAGTGGAGCACGGCCGAACCGCGGATGAGCCTGGAGGGTGTCGGCGGAATCTCGCCGTTTCGAATTATTCCGTGACTTTTCCTGACGTGTTCTTTACTCGTGTGTCCCCTCCCGCAGGACAGTCAGAGCCGGAAGCTTGCCGGGGGTGACTCATGGCTCTTGAACAGGAATCAGAGCCCACGCTCTGCTGGCGTCCACAGCCCTGGCCCCCAAGTCACCCCAACTCTGCGGCTCTCCCCGCTCCCTAGCCAGGGCTCTGTGTCACAGCCGTGACGCGGAGAAAACGTGGCAGCCGGTGCTGCCGCCCTCGAGCTCGTTCCCGAAGGACAGATGTGGCCTGACGTCTGTGACGCGGCAGAACGGTGACATCCGCTGCCGGACAGCAAGTTCCCCACCCAGAAATGCAGCCCGACGTCCCCATGCCGCAGAAGGCGCGGCTCAGTGTCCGCCCCTGCGGGGTCCGGGCCTGGCAGGAGGCCCCTGAAAACGCTGTGCCAGGAGCCCGTTTGAGGGGGTGCGCCGAAGGCCGCGGTGCCGGGGCACCTGGCGGCCGGCCACACCTCACCGCGGGGGTCCGGGGCAGCAGAC
>NW_011889980.1:22890-23343 GCF_000151845.1 Pteropus vampyrus
CCAGAGGGGCGGCCGTGCCCTGCAGGGGCCACTGTCCGTACAGCGTGGACAGGCCGGCCGCGGCCAGCTGTCTCCTGGGCGCTGTGCTTTAGCTGTACATTCGTCCGGGCTTGTCAGGCCCTCAGGACAACGTTGAGGCCCCAGGTCTTCCCGCAGGAAGAGAGGAGGCCCCCCGCCCCCCGCCCCCGCCAGTCTGCGGTCTGGCAGGGACAGATGCTGGCCCGAAGGGGACCAGAGCGAAAGTAGGGGTGATGGCATGCTGGGGACCCCGGCCAGGGGGCCCTGTCCTCTGTCCACAGCTGGGGACTGTGTGGTGGGAGGTCAGACCATCTGACCCACCCAGACGGTGGGCGGGGAGCGTGAGGAGTGAGCGTCAGGTCACAAAAAGAGGCCCCTGTGCCAAGCCAGCCTCTGGCCGTCACCTAGGCTCCCTGTGGTCCACGTAGGGTCCCA
>NW_011889981.1:0-3263 GCF_000151845.1 Pteropus vampyrus
ATGTGTATTGGAGACACTCATTGTAAAACAAAATATAGAGTTAGAAGATGAAAGAGTCTCAAGCAGGTTGACTTCATAGGCCAGTTCCAAGCTGAGAAATAAAACCACCTCTTTCTTTTTCTTTCTATCCCTGGTGGAAAAATGTAAGGGAAAAGGATTTTCATGTAATTCTATCATTTTTTTCAGAACAGCAAATAGATTCTTTATCTTTTACGTGTTAACTACAATTTTATAAACAAATCACCATATTAAGCCATCTCCTTTTCTGGTTGCTCATTATGGAGGTATAAGTAAAGTTAGAACTGGTCTGAGGCAACATACAGTTTACAAAGGCTGTCAATAATCTCATTCCATTCTACACGACCCTGGAAGGTGTACTATATTTTATTCCTATCTAGTTCCCTGAAATAGAGTTTCTCTGCCACGGGGGTCATTTGCACTGAAAAAGAGATTGTAATATAACAGCTAGATACCACATTGGGTGGCTGGATATCTCCTCCACCATCACAGAAGGCTAGACATTTGGAATAAATATATATTGAGTATCTAGCATAGGGTCTGCTAATAAGGAGACGATCACTAAATGTTTGTTGACTAATTTATGTCCATTTTATAAATTGTCCACAGCTATTGAGACCTCCAAAACTTATGTAGGGAATAATATCTTTACTTTCAACTTTAGTCACTTGGTCCAGTTGGACCTATGAAAAGTTCCTTACTTGTGGCTGAAGACGAAAACTGGAAGAGAATACGAACGTTACTCACTCCAACCTTTACCAGTGGAAGACTCAAGGAGGTAAGAAAAGAAAAAAAACAAAAACATTTAATTTGAAATGTAAAGAATTCATCTAAGAACAAACAGAAAGTAAAACAGTTTCTTTACAAGAGGTAGTGTACTGAATTTGAGCTTTCTAAAAATTGTCCTAGAAGTGACATAAAAGTCATTACAAAATGTCATCTACTGCTTCATATTTATAAAAAACAGGTCTTTCTAGGACTTCAGTCTTGGCATTTAACTTCAAGTGCCGTTATACTTTGTGTCTAGATGTTCCCCATCCTTAGCCACTGTGGAGATGTGTTGGTCAGAAACCTGAGGAAGGAAGCAGAGAAAGGCAAGCCCATCTCCTTGAAAGAGTAAGTAGGGGTGTAGCCACTGGGTTCTGAGCTCTGTCACAAGATCCTCCAGCTGCCTGCGACAGAGCTGAAAGTCCCACTGTCAACTTGCTTTAATGATCAAACAGAAATAGGTGTGTAGTATTACAATGCCAGTGGGCCACCCAAGAAGAGATGATTTACCGAAAAAAGCAGGACAGCCAGTAGAGAAATGTCTTCTGTGTACATGAGCCAGGATTTATTTTTCTGCATAATTGTCACCTTGGATATTCTGGAAGACAAAAAATACACAGTTTAAGAAGAAACGTGATCGTATCAAAATTTTGAGTATAGAGCAGGGGAAGTAACTTGGCACATATTGGTGGGCAGTGGGTAGGGCAGAAAAGTTACAATATAGTACTTGGAGCTGCTTAAATTCCTTCATAATTTTTCTGTGGATACCAGCAAAATATGAAACAGTAAATCTTACCACCACTTCTCCTTTCTTTAGTCTCAAAAAAGAGAATGTCCTGTGCAGACTCTGGGTAAGGTGACCGTATCATTTCTTGTCTAAACTAAGATATTTTTCAGTTATGCAGGGACAATAGATGTAAATTGAGAAAACTGGGAACACATGATCACTGACCTATGGGATTCCTCCAAATCAATTGTGGAGAGCTATTTTTTTAAAAGTAGGAACATTCTTAGTTCTCACATTTTACGGAAATGAGTTTGCCCTCACAGGAACCTCAAATCACTGGAGTTGAGGAGAGTGGGTCTTTCAGGAGCCATGGCGGGGGTGTGGAGAAAGAAGAATGGCTTTGCTGGCAACTGCTGGCAACTCAGAAGAGGGTGCTGCTGTTCTGTAATGTGCTGAAGAGCAATCAGCTCTGAGCATAGACACTCTGGGGAGGCAAGACCCAGATCAATGTCACGTTTCTTGACTCCACTAGGAAGAGTTCTGCTCAAATACAGAAGAGCTACTGTTGCCCACACTACTGTCATTTGTCTAACTATGGGTCTCCATCCCTCTGTGACTGATCTCCTTGTGCTTGCAAGTGGGTCTACCTTGCCTCCGTGTCCGCATCACCCCAGCACAGGGTCAGTGATATCCCTGGCACCTGATAAACACTTCATGAGTGAGTGTGACAGGGGCATAGACTCTTCAGATGATCCAGCAGATGGTTTTGAAAGTGTGTGGCTCTTTACCTGTCTTTGCCTGAGCATACGCATTTACATGGTTTTCTTGCTGCATCTGTTGGATAAGGAGAGCAAAGTTGTGCTGATTTTAATTTTCCTTGTGTTTCTTTTTCTACTCAGCATCTTTGGGGCATACAGCATGGATGCGATTACTAGCACATCTTTTGGAGTGAACATCGATTCTCTCAACAACCCACAAGATCCCTTTGTAGAAAATATCAAGAAGCTCGTGAGATTTAGTTTTTTAGATCCACTCATTCTCTCAACAAGTACGTAGACTACTTTATTTATTTATTTTTCTCTTTTCCTTTCTCTTCCTCCCCATCGCCATCTGTCTCTATCCCTGTCTCCCTCCCTCTTCCCCTCCCTCTCTGTCTTCTATAAAATCTTTATTGAGGTATAATTCATATTCTATATAATTCATCCAATTAAAAGGTATAATTCTATCACTTTTATAATCTAGTGCCCATCAACAGATAAATTGATAAAGAAAACATAAGGTATACATATACGTTAGGTGTATATACATATACACACATATATACACCAAATGTAATACTATTCAGTCATAAAGAGAAAGGAAATCCTCCTATTTGCAACAATATAAATGGATCTTAAGGGCATTATGCTAAGTGAAATAAGTCAGACAGAAAGACAAATAATGTATGATATCACTTATATGTAGACTCTAAAAGAATATATAAACTCATAGAAAAGCAAGAAATAATTTGTGGTTATCAGAGGCAGGAGTTGAGGGCGAGAAATTTGAATGAAGTTGACCAAAAAGTACAAACTTTCAATTATAAGATAAATAAGAGTGTCGATTCTAAAAGATCCCATAACAAGGAAGAAAACCTTTTTGTAAATATATAACTTTACTTATATTAACTAAGCTTATTATGGTAATTAGTTCATCATATATGTATATCAAGTCATGCTGTACATCTTAAGCATCTACAGTACTCTGTGTC
>NW_011889981.1:3476-3740 GCF_000151845.1 Pteropus vampyrus
GCAACCACTAATCGACTTTCTGCCTCTACAAATTTCCCTGTGCTGGACACTTAATGTAGATGGAATCACATAATATGTGGTCTTTTGTGGCTGGCTTCTTTTATTTAGCATAATATTTTCAAGGTTCATCTATGTTACTTGTTTCAGTACTTCATTTCATATTGTGGCCAAATAATGTTCCATTGTATGGATATTCTTTTTGTTTATTCATTCATCCGTTGATGGACAGTTGGGTTGTTTCCACCCTTTGGCTATTGTGAAGAG
>NW_011889981.1:3988-4937 GCF_000151845.1 Pteropus vampyrus
AACTACCATATCACCCATGAATTCCACTTCTGGCTATTTATCTGAAGAAATCCAAAACACTAATTCAGAAAAATATATGCATGGAGAGGGTCACTTTATAAGTAATATAAATGTCTAACCACTATGCTGTATACCTGAAACTAATACAATATTAATGTCAATGGTAATCGAAAATTTTAAAAAAATTTAATCCAAAAAAAAGGTATATGCACCCCTATGTTCATTGCTACATTATTTACACTAGCTAAGATATGGAAGCAACCTAAGTGTCCATGACTAGATGAATGGATGAAGATGATGTGGTACATACATGTAATGGAATATTAGTCAGCCATAAAAAGTGAAATCCTGCCATTTGCGACAACATGGATGGTCCTACAGGGTATTATGCTAAATCAAATAAGGCCGAGAAAGACAGAAACTATATGATTCCATTTACGTATAGAATCTAAAAACACAAAATAACTGAACAAATAAAAAAGAAAGATACTCACCGATACAGAGAACACATTTATGGCTGCCAGATGCAAAGGGGCCTTGGAGGATGGGTGAAAAAGTTGAAAGGGATTAAGAAGTACAAATTGCCAGTTATAAGAAATAGTCATGGGATGTATAGTACAGCATAGTAAATATAGTCAATACTACTGTAATAACTATGTATGATGTCAGAAGGTTACTAGACTTATTGGGGTTGTTATTCATAAGGTACGTAATCAGTATATGATACACCTGAAACTAATATAATATTTATCTCAATAGTAATTGAAAAATACATTTAAAAAGTTCAATTAAAAAGTTCATTTCACCTTAGACACAAAGGTTTATTTCAGACTCTAAATTCTATTCCATTGATTTATATCTCTATCTTTATGCTAGTTCCACATTGCCCTAATTACTATAACTTTGTTGTAAATTTTGAAATTGGAAAGTGTGAGTTCTACAACTTTAT
>NW_011889981.1:4987-5326 GCF_000151845.1 Pteropus vampyrus
TTTTTTTTTTTTTTGATTGGTTTTGGTTATTCTTGGTCCCTTTCATTTTTGTAAGAATTTTAACTTAGGTAGTCAATTTGTAGAAAGAAGCCAGCTAGTATTTTGATAAAGAATGCATCAAATCTATAAATCGATTTGAGGAGTATTACCATCTTGACAATATTAAGTTTTCTGATCTATGAACATGAATGTTTTTTCATTTGCTTAGATGTACTTTAATTTATTTTAACATTGTTTTGTTTTTAGAATATAAGTTACACTTCTTTTGTTAAGTTTATTTATTCCCTTCTTGATGTTATTGCAAATGAAACCATTTTCTTAATTTCACTTTTGGATTAT
>NW_011889981.1:5376-5737 GCF_000151845.1 Pteropus vampyrus
CTTTTGTTAAGTTTATTTATTCCCTTCTTGATGTTATTGCAAATGAAACCATTTTCTTAATTTCACTTTTGGATTATTATAATTTATACAAAAACAATTGATCTCACATATTAATCTTGTACCATGAAACCCTACTTGTTTATTCTAAACATGTTCTAATAGGTTTTTTTAGTAGATTTCTTACGATTTTCAATATGTAAGATGATGTTATTGATAATGTAGTTTTTTATTCTTCATTTTCTATATCAATATATTTTATTTCTTTTTTTTTTAAATCTATTTCCCCTGGCTAGAACTTCTAGTACAATGTTGAACAGAAGTGGTGAGAGAGGCATCCTTGTCTGGTTTCTAAACTTAGAGG
>NW_011889981.1:5787-7080 GCF_000151845.1 Pteropus vampyrus
TTTTTTTTTTGATTGGTTTTGGTTATTCTGGGTCACTTTCAGTTTTGTAAGAATTTTAATTTAGCTTGTCAATTTGTAGAAAGAAGCCAGCTAGTATTTTGATAAAGAATGCATCAAATCTGTAAATCGATTTGAGGAGTATTACCATCTTTTGATGAATGATTTTCATTTGCTTAGATCTACTTTAATTTATTTTAACATTGTATTGTTTTCAGAATATAAGTTATACTTCTAAGTTATACACTTTCAGAATATAAGTTACACATCTAAGTTCATTTATTCTCTTCTTGATGTTACTGCAAATGAAACCATTTTCTTAATTTCACTTTTGGATTATTATAATTTAGACAAAAACAATTGATCTCGCATATGAACCTTGTACCATGAAACCCTACTTGTTTATTCTAAACACGTTCTAATAGGTTGTTTAGTAGATATTTTACGATTTTCAATATGTAAGATGATGTTATTGATAATGTAGTTTTTTATTCTTCATTTTCTATATCAATATATTTTATTTCTTTTTTTTAATCTATTTCCCCTGGCTAGAACTTCTAGTACAATGTTCAACAGAAGTGGTGGGAGAGACATCCTTGTCTTGTTTCTAAACTTAGAGGAAAGCATTCAGATTTTTACTATTAAGTATGGTGTTAGCTACGGGTTTTTCATAGATGCCCTTTATTACATTGAGGAAATTCCTTTCTATTCCTAGGTTATTGAGTGTTTGTCACAAACTGGATTTTGCCAAATGCTTTTTCTGCATCTATTGAGATGGTCGTGTGATTTCTGTTTTTTATTCTATTGGCATAGTGTATTATACAATTTTGTATTCCTGGGATAATCTTCACTTGGTTATGGTGTATAACTTCTATTATGTGTTTCTGGACTGAGTTTGCAAGTATTTTATTAAGGATTTGTGGATCCATGTTCGTAAGATATGTTGGTCTGTAGTTTTCTTTTTCTGTGATATTTTTGTCTGGTTTTAGTATCAGGGTAATACTGGCCTTATTGAATGAGTTTGCAAGTGTTCCATCTTCTTCTATTTTTTAGAAGAGTTTGTGAAAAATTTGTTTTCATTCTTCTTTAAATATTTAGTACAATTGACTATCGAAGTCATCCGGACCGAGCTTTTCTTTGTGAATAGTTTCCTGATTACTACTTCAATCTTTTTTCTTGTTATAGGTTTATAGGCTTATAGTTTGTGTCTTTCTAGAAATAGGTCCATTTCATCTAAATTATCTAATATATTGGCATACAATTGTTCATATTTCTTTGTAGTTCTTTTATTTTTTT
>NW_011889982.1:0-1664 GCF_000151845.1 Pteropus vampyrus
CCCCCTCACCTCCAGGAGGTCAGCAGAGCTGGGACTGCAGGGGTGGCCTCGGCCGAGTGGTCGGATGTGAGTGGGGGCGCGTGGCAGGCGCTGTGGCCCGGCGTTTCTCCTGGCAGCGGCTCAGACAGCCGCGGAGAGAGCCCTGTCCTTGGCGAGCGGGTTGTGAAGTGTGCCACCCGCCGGGGTCCGGCTTGGTTTCCGGGCGCGAAGGCCAGGCCTGGCCTCGAGGGGGCGGGTCGAGGTGGGAGCCGCAGTCGGCGAAGCCAGCAGGACATCCTGTCCCATCCCCGACGGGGAACCCCTGGCCCATCCTGTACGCGCCTGGCCGGCCCTGTCTGCCGGGGTCAGGGGGCAGGATGCTGCTGCCCTGGCCACTGCCCTGTCCGCCGGGCTCCCTGCCCCCGTCCTCTCCCGAGGCCCTTCATGTCCCCGCTGTGTGGCAGCTCCCACCCCAGTGGAGCACGTGGTGAGCCGTGGGTGGGTCGGGCAGGGGAGATCCCGGGGCTCCCCCAGGGTCTCACCCTGGCTGCTGGGCTGCAACACGACCCCCCCATGGAGGGCGGGACCAAGACTGCCCCAGGGTCCTCACCCCTTCCCTGGCTGGTGAGGGGTTTCCGGTCCCAGGGGTCCAGGACCCCCCCCTTCCTCTCGCCTGCCCCAGCTCTTCCGCCCTGCAGCACGACAGGGACAGACCCCAGCTGCTCCCCTCCCGCCCTCGAGCCCGGACGCAAGCCTCGGCTGCCGCCGTGGCCGTCAGACCCGGGCAAGCCCCTTCTCTGTGCCTCAGTTTCCCCCTGCAGGTGACAGCGCCCCCTGTGGTCAGCATCCACTGTGGTTGGGGGACACTGGAGGTCTGGTGCGGCTGAGAAGGGGGGTCGACGGAGGGTCCTGGGGGTGCGTAGACAGGGGCTAGACTCTGAAACTCGGCTTGGTGCCACCTGTGCCCGCCCTCCCGCCACTGCCTTCCCAGGGCCCCAAGAACTTTCCGGAGGCTTTGGCGGCACCTGCACGGTGGCGTTAATCATTAACGGTGCTGGAAGCCAGCCCTGGCCGTTTGTTGGGCTCAGCTTGCCCGCCTTTGCGAAAGGGGAGGCCGGTTCACTGGCCGCAGGGCCTGCTCGGTGGCCGCCAGTGCCCACCTGGGCCCAGGCTGGGGTTCCACATTCTGCAGGCTCAGAGGGGACTTGGCGGGGGCAGGGGAGGGGTGCAGAGCAGAGGAGGGGCTGGGGCCAGAAGGGCCTCCCGGCGGGCACTCAGGTCTGAGGTCGGAGGCTGCCTGGCGCAGGACGTGGGGCTGGCCAGGCGGTGTACGGAGCTCAGACATGGGGCAGAGACAGGCCTGGCGTCCGAGTGTGTCCCCAAGGCTGGGCCACCTTGCCAGGTCCCTGTGCCCTCCGAGTCTGCACCTCCTCCTGCCGGCACCTTCGGGCAGGGTTGCTCGGGCGGACAGGACGTCCGCTCGCGCCTGGCACTGAGTTGGCGGCTGCCCGGGGGCCCCATGCCCGTGTCCTTCGCCTTCGCCCGCAGGGCAGCCAAGGGCGCTAGAGGGACGGGAGGGGCCCCTTTGCAGTCGCAGTCCTCGTGCACCCCGCCCTTCCCTGCCGCAGGCCGCGGCGGTGTGTCCCAGGGCCGGGAGGGGCTGGGGGCTTTGTCCCGGGGAGGGC
>NW_011889982.1:1714-2014 GCF_000151845.1 Pteropus vampyrus
CTGGGCCACCTTGCCAGGTCCCTGTGCCCTCCGAGTCTGCACCTCCTCCTGCCGGCACCTTCGGGCAGGGTTGCTCGGGCGGACAGGACGTCCGCCCGCGCCTGGCACTGAGTTGGCGGCTGCCGGGGGGCCCCATGCCCGTGTCCTTCGCCTTCGCCCGCAGGGCAGCCAAGGGCGCTAGAGGGACGGGAGGGGCCCCTTTGCCGTCGCAGTCCTCGTGCACCCCGCCCTTCCCTGCCGCAGGCCGCGGCGGTGTGTCCCAGGGCCGGGAGGGGCTGGGGGCTTTGTCCCGGGGAGGGC
>NW_011889982.1:3527-5738 GCF_000151845.1 Pteropus vampyrus
GGCTGTGGCCGCAGTGGAAGAAAGGACGGTCGTGTCCCCCGGGGCCGGCGCGGGGCCTGGCACGGACCAGGTGTCCCTTAGGGTGGGGGTGAGCAGGTGGATGTGCAGAAGGACAGGTGAGGGATGAAGGGGTAGGTGGATGGATGGGTGGGGGCGGATGGTCAGGCGGGCAGGCGGGCAGGAGGACGATTGGATGGAGTGATGGAGAAAGGGACGGCTGCATGCTGTCCCCAGCACCCGCTGGACACACTGGTCGGCCGTCCTGCAAGGGCTGCTCTGGATAGGATCCGCCGGTGGATGTGGCTCTGGCCAGCCTTGTGCCCGGTGTGGTCAGGGTGGATCGCTGTCCCATGGGCTGTCCTGGTGACAGAGCCTTTCCCCGTGTCCTGGGCCAACTTTGCCAAAGCCTGAGGCAGATGGTGGCAGTGACCTCAGTCCCAGAAAGAGACCCAGCCTGCTCTCTTTCTGAGAGGTGTGGGGAGCCATCGGTGGCCTGGACTCTGGATCCATGCGGGTGTGGGTGGATTGTCATGGCTGTCCCCGAGGCTGCTCGGTCACTGCATGAGGTGGACAGGCCTCTGGACATGAGCGCGAGTGGCCGGTGGGGTCACGGTCGGGGCCTTGGTCTCTGGCGTGGACTTGCAGCTCGCCTCCTCCCTCTGACTGGCCTCCTCCTGAGCCTCGCGCCCGCCGGGAGGCTCCAGCAAAGGCCTCAGCTTCCAGAATGTGCTGCTCTGGTGACAGGGCAGCGACTGTGTGCCGTGAGCCGTCAGCCACCCCACAAGACCCCGCCGCTAGAGAGCGGCCAGGCCAGCACCAGTGCGTACGACTGTCCTGGGGGCGCTTCCTGCTCACCGCCGTGTGCCTGGGGTGCCGGCCGGTTTACGCGACACGTCCTGCTGCCCAGGGGCTTGTGACCCAGCGGGGTGGGGGTAGGGACTCCCACCTGAGAAACAACTTGGGGCGGGCGGGGTGAACGGGAGCATGGGCGAGGCCGGTGGAGACCAGCAACCGACGAGGCTGGCTGTGGGGTGGACAGAAGGACGGGGGATGCGTGGATGGACAGAGGGACAGATGCCACTCAGAGGCACAGGAAGAAGACCTGCCTGGCTGGCAAGCTGGGGCCGGGTATGGGGGGTGACAGACCGGGGCCGGGCTCAGGGAGGCCGTGCAGCCCATCCCGGAGTCAGGGCTGCTTCTGACGTGCCACGTGACCACGACGGTCTCAGGGATGGGGGCCCGGCCTGGTTTGAGCCTCTCAAGCTGCTGGGTGGGGGTGGGCGAGGGGTGAAGGCGGGAAAGGGGCCCCCGTTTGTTTGTGGTTAATCCCCACGTGTTGCTCTGTCCCTGGCTGTCCCCAGCCTGTCATATCCCCTTGGGTGACCAGTTGACCTCCCTGTGTCCCTGGAGAGACCCATCCCTACCTCGCTGGGCGGGCACAAAACAGAAGATGGGCCCACGCCCCCCAGAGGCTGGGGCCGCTTTCCTGCCCCCTCTGTCCCTGGGATCAGAGGCCACTCAAGGTCCCCGAGTGTAGCTCTGCGGAGGCGCGGCACCTCCTGGCACCTCCCGGGCGGTGCTGGAATGTTCTGGCTGCCCTTGGCACGCGGGCGGGGGGCGGGGGGCTCTGGGCCCCGCTGGCCTGTCCCCAGGGCAGGCCCCGCCTCCTGTCTTATCGAGGCCTCTCTGCCAAGTCCCTGCCACCTCAAAGTCATGCTGCTCCAGGGACACCCATGGGCCTTGCGCGTCTTCCCGGCAGTCTCGGGCTGGCGGTCATTTGGGGATGGCTTTCAGGCCCCAGGCTGTCCTGGGCTGGCAGGGACACCGGCTCAAGGAGCTCCGAGAGTGGCAGGGCGGAGAACCGAATCGGATTTGGAGGGCTCCGGGCTCTGCGCAGAGGCCCCCCTGCTTCCTGAGACCCGGGACATTGCCTGGTGGGAGGGGCTCGCCCTGCGGCGGGGGTCCATCCCCACGGGGTCACCTCCCCAGGGACGGCTCAGCACATCCGTCACAGAGAGCAGGGAGCCAGCAGCTGGGGGCTCCTTGCTGGGCGCTGGGTCGGGTCTGTTCGAAGTGGTTCCGGGACCGGGGGCCCAGTCCCATCAGCGCGGCAGCGCTGTCGAAAACGGACAGCGTGCGACGGGCCGGGTCTGGCCAGGCGGTCAGCGCCCTGGGGGACTTTGAGGCCAGCAGCATGTGGACTGGGGTCGA
>NW_011889982.1:6725-7345 GCF_000151845.1 Pteropus vampyrus
CAGGGGAGCAGCCAGTTGTGGGGGGGAGGGCAGAGGGAGAGGGCCTCCCCGTGCTCACAGTGGCGTGGGGGTGCTGTGGGGGCCGGCCTGGCAACAGCTTCCCCCCCGGGGGCCTTAGCCGTCTTATCTAGAGAGGGGACGGTGACGATTTTTGGCGTGTGGAGCACGTGCTCCCACCTCGGTGCTCCGGATCCTTCTCTGTGGGGGCGCCCTGGGCACTGCGGGTGTTGGCAGCCTCCCTGGCCTCAGCGCCCACAGATCGGAGAAGCACCATCCCGAGTCATCTCCAGCCAGGCCCGCGTCCCTTAGGGCAGTGCCACGCCAGAACCCTGCTGAGGGAGCCCGTGTCAGGGGACTGGCGGGTGAGCACATGCCAGCGTCTGCACGTCTGGGGAGGGGGCTCTGGGCCAGTCCCCTGTCACCGTGGTGGCCTTCTGGGCACTGCGGGCTCTGCCGAGGGGGAGGGTGGCGGTCTGCTTGAAGGTGGCCCAGCCCCCTGTCAGCTGAACGGCTGGCTGGTCCCCAGAGTTAGTGCCTTCCTCTGCGTGGGGCGACCCAGAAGGGACCCTGGTACAGGTTCGGGAGCAGAGGTGGGAGGGGACCTGCTCGCCAGGAGCCCT
>NW_011889982.1:9085-11650 GCF_000151845.1 Pteropus vampyrus
TCCCCAGCCTGTGGCATCGTCATCGTCCTCAGCGTTCTTTCAGAGGAAATGCTTTTAATTTCCACGAAGTCCGATTTCCCCGGGTCTTTTAGGAATGGTGGTTCCGGTGAATGTGTGAGGGGCCTTTGCCTGCCCCAGGGGCACAGAGAAGCTGTGTGGGTCCCGGCTTTGCATTTAGGCCTCGGGCTGCGAGTTCATTTCTGCATCAGGCCTGAGCATGACTCCCTCCAAAGTCCCTCCAGCGTCCCCCCACAGGCGTCCTGGGCACCGGTCGGGGTTCTGGGCCATCTGCTGTCAAGCAGCCTGGCCCCGGCCGGCACGCCTGCCGGACACCGAAGGCCAAGTGTCAGCAGACTCGGCAGGACCCGCAGCCCCGTGTCACTCCGCACCGTGGGTCCCGAGACCTGGGGCCTGTGGCCCTGATGGCCCTAGCTCTGGGTTCATGGCTCTGTGCCCTGCGCGTGCGTGTATACACACTTGTACAGGTGTGCGTGTGGACACAGGTGCGTGTGTGTCCTTCGCTCACGGGCGAGAGCAGGAAGGTACCAGAGAGCCCCAGAGGCTGGCCATGCTTCTTGGGGTGAGGCGGCTGCCAGCAGAGAGGGAAGGTCGAGGGCCAGGGCTCAGGTCCCAGCCTCTGTCCCTGACAGAGCCAGGCGCAGTGGCCGGGAGGCGAGGGTGTCGTGCTGAGTGTGCCTGGGTCCCCTGCGACGTGGTGTGTGTGTGTGGGGGGCGAGGGGCAGGCAGGTGGCGGCGCTGGTCGGTGGCTCAGCCAGGTCCCCGCCCCTCCCAGGTCCCTTCCTTGTCTGGGGGTGCACCTGTCCTGCCACCCCTGCTTGTTTGGGGAGCAAGTGTGATAGTACTGTGCGTATGGCAGGTTCTGTACTGTCCTCAGGGTGCTGGGAGGGCACCCCGACCTTCCCAGGACCTCCACGGCAGGGCCTCACAGCTCTGGGCCAAGACTCGACCCCAGGGTCCTTCAATACCAGGGTTACCCAGAGAGGAGCTGACCCCTAAAGGCCTCAGTGTCACTGGGAGAAGAGCTCCCTATACTCTGAAACCCTGGCTTGGCCCCTGGTGGTGAGAACCTCCCAGCAGAGTGGGGCACAGGGTCCCCCACCCCACTTGCCCCCCTGAGGCTCCCACCCACAGGCTCGACTCCGTGTGTGGTCAAACCTCTGGAAGATCCTGCCCATAGCTGAGGAGTGGCTGGCATGGGACAAAGAGAGCAGGTGACGTGTTGGGGCCGCCAGGCTGATCTGTTTGGTTTGGTTTTTTTAATGTCCTTTATTTTACGAGAATAAACCAGCAAACAGGGAGAGAAATAGTGACTGGGGTTTGGTTTGCTCAGGAGCCCAGTGAATCAGTGTCCGGGTGTGGCGGTCATCCACACCTGCCATCGGGGGCCCCTCCCGGTTCCCCCACCCATGGGAAGCACCCTGCTCTCCAGCTGAGCAAACCCAGGTGACAGGTCCCAGAGCGGCGGGCAGGTAACAGGTGCCACCAGACATCAGGGCGTCTGAGGCTCACTGTTGGCCCAGCGGACGGGCGGTTGTGGCTGCAGGACGGGTGGGCAGCCACTCGGGGCCTCTGAACAAAAGGCCCTCGTGTCAGAATGTCCTGGTGGGGGCTGGAGGTGGGGTCCCAGGAGAGAGCACCAGGGAGCCACCCCCGGTGCCCTTCTCTACCTGCGGGTTAGGTAGGAGCGGGGCAGGTTACAGCTGACCCTGGCGGCTATGGTCAGCCTCGCCAAGAGGCACTTTCTGAGGACTCGTCACGGAGCCCGTCCAGATGGGGGGACCAAGGCACAGGTTTGCCCAGCCAGTGAGGGTGGGGTCAGCTGAGAACCCAGGCCTGGGACCAGAGGTCACCTGTGTGTGTGTGTGTGCGTATGTGTGTGTGTGCGTGTGTGTGCGTGTGTGCGTGTGCGTGTGTGTGCGTGTGTGTGCGTGTGTGTATGTCAGCCTAACATGCACGTTTTCTCTGTAGTAACACGCGTAACGTAAAATGCACCACGTTAACCATTTCAAACTACGTTCGGTACGTTCCCAGTGGCCTGCCACCATCCCCCCACCCCCCAACTCCTGACAAGCTCACTCACCTCCGAGGACGCCTGCACCAGGGGCCATGCCAGCCCCGCCCCTCCCCCACCCTGTCTCTGGGCATTTGACCTGGACGGGGTCACCGGCCGGTGGCCTCCGCAGTGGCCTCCGCCACGCACCGTGCTGTGCCAGGCTCCCCACGCAGTGGCTGGCGTCAGTTTCACTGCTTACGAACCGAGGGATACTTGATCGGCTGGCGGACTGCACTTCGGGTGTCCAGTGGCCTGTCCGTCCGTGGGCACTGGGTCACTGCCACCGTGCGGCCGTCGTGAGCGGTGCCGCTGGGGACGCGGAGTAGAGCTGGTTTGAACACCTGTGTCTCATCCTCTGGAGTCTGCACCCAGGCCCGTCTGTGGGTCACGGGGCCACTGGTCAGAGCTGCCCGTGGGCACCTCGCCCGCAGCGGCACCTTCGCCGGGGGGCCAGCCGAGGGTCTGGGTTTGGATCACGTCAGTCCCCCCGC
>NW_011889982.1:12591-14291 GCF_000151845.1 Pteropus vampyrus
AACTAGGTGTGGGGTGCGGGGCCGACGCCTGTGCCGTTGGCAAATCCGGGCGTTTGGGAGTTTCCGTGGTTCTCCTGCAGGAGGGGGCGCCCCCCACAAACGCCATAGGACGCGATGCCTCAGCGACACGGGTGGAAAGCACGTGGCTCTCCCGAGGGCCTCTGCCTGTCTCCTGGCCAGATACGAGGACACGCGGTCAGGAGATTCGTTTCCTGGGTAGAGAACTCGGGGCCTTAAGAAATTTTAAAGGAGAAAATTTACATGACTCGGTGTAGCACAGCCCAGAAATGCCTGCTTTTGGTACCTTCCCGGGCTCCTCCAGGCGGGTGTGCGTGTGTGTCTGTATGTGTGCGTGCACTGCGTGCGTGTGCGTGCATGTGCGTGTATGTGCGTGCACGCGTGTGTGCATGTGTGTGCGTGTGCATGGTGCGTGTGCGTGTGCATGTGCGTGTGTGCGTGTTTGTGGGTGTGTATGTGCGTGCACGCGTGTGTGCATGTGTGTGCGTGTGCATGGTGCGTGTGCGTGTGCATGTGCGTGTGTGCGTGTTTGTGGGTGTGTGTCTGTGAGTGTGTGCATGTGCGTGCACGTGCATGTGTGCATGTGTGTCTGTATGTGTACATATGTGTGTGTGTGCGTATGTGCGTGTGCGTGTGTGCACGTGTGTGTGTGTGTGCGTGCGTGTGTGCATGTGCGTGTGTGTATGCGTGTGCGTGTGCGTGTGTGCGTGTGTGGCGTGCACATGCCCGGGCGATCGGCGTGAGCAGCGGGTGACAACCAGACTTCCCACCACCAGCTGTGTGGCCTTGGGCCTCCACCTGACTTTCGGGCCCCCGTTTCTCCGTCTGTGACGTGGGCTCGAGGGTCCTCGCTCGCGTGTTTGGAGGGGACTGACTCGGCCGTCCAGAGCGGCCGAGGGCCCCCATGGTGCGGGGCCGCGGCGTCTGCGTGGGGCCACTCCTCTGCCCCGTTGCCGTGCCACACCCGCGACCGTCGCCCACGTCGATGCTCCGCCTTCCACGCGGGGTTCCGAGGCCGCCTGTTCCCGCCGCGCTGTCGGGCCTGGCGGACTGACCCGGCCGTCCACTGTCACCGCCTGTTTCTGGACGTCGTCCCTCACTAACCTCCCGTGAGCCTGGACGTCGTCCAGTTCTCGCCCTCTCTGAAGCTGGGTATCATCATGGAAACACTTTGCCATTTCGATGAGGCAAAAATAGCATCTTGTGATTGGTACCAACGGAGGGCGACGCTTTCTCGTCTGTCGGCCTCTGTCGGCCGTTCGCTCCCTCGGCCGCCTGCCGTGCCCCGTGCCGCTGCTGCCTGGGCCCTGGGGAACTGTGAAGTGACGAGGCAGGGTCGCTGTCCTCCAGGAGCTTACATCTGAGGGCGCTCTGAGGGCCGTGAACGTGGGTGTAGCGGGTGGGTCCCCAACGGCACAGCAGGGACTGAGGCAGGGAGAGCGATGGGGTGCCTTCCGGGTGGGGGGGTGGTCGGGGAGAGCCTCTCGACTGCGTGGCGTTTGAGCAGAGGAGAGAGCATCCGGCAGCGGAGGCAGCACGTGCAAAGGCCCTGGGGTCGCGCTGTGCTGGGCACGTGTGAGGGGGAGCGAGGGGCAGGGGCTGGAGCCAAGCGCTGCGGGGCAGGGGTGGGGATGAGGGCGGGGAGGCGGCCGGGTCACAAGGGGGCACCTGGGCTGTGACCT
>NW_011889982.1:16016-16951 GCF_000151845.1 Pteropus vampyrus
CGTTGTTCTGTTTTTCACACGAAGGGAAGCACATTGGAAACGCTCTTTCGTCAAACGTTTAATTGTGGTAAAACACACAGGACGTAGCATTCGGCACCTTGGCCGTTTTTAAGCGTGCAGCTCACATGATGGGGCGCGTTCACGCAATCAGGCCACCATCTCCACGACTTCCTCATTTTCTCAGCTGGCACGCTGTCCCCATGACACTCGCCCCCCCCCCCTCCCAGCGCTTATCGTCCGCTTCCTGCCTCTGCGCGTCCGACTCCTCGGGGGACCTCCTGTGCGTGGACTCACACAGTGTCTGCCCTCTGTGTCTGCCCGGCTTAGCGTAACGTCTCCAAGGTGGGTCTGTGCAGGAGCGAGGGTCAGAATTCACTTCCTTTCGAAGGCTGGAGGATTCAGTCCGCTGTGCGGGGGCCACGTGTCGTGCGTCCGTCATCCATCCGTGGACCCTCGGGCCGCTTCCACCTCCAGACTCTTGTGGCTAATGCCACTGCGAACGCGGGGCGCACACCCCTTTGAGACCCTGCTTTCGGTTCTTTTGGGGACGTACCCAGAAGTGGGTTTGCTGGGTCGAGTGGACGTTCTGTTTCTAAGTGTTTTGTGGGACGGCCGTGCTGGTTCCACGGTGGCCGCCCCGTTCTGCGTTCCCGCCGGCCTCACCGGCACGTGTCCTTTTCTGTCATTTTCGACAGCAGCACCCGACGGGCGCGCAGGGGCGTCTCCTCGGCGTTCCCGCTGCGTCTCTGTAACGATCAGAGATGCTCAGCGTTTTCTCATGCGCTCGTCGGCTGCCGTGTGTCCTGTAGAGAAATGTTTACAGTCCTTTGCCGGTTTATATTTTCAGCTTTACTGAGGTATAACGGACAAATCAACTATCGTAAGATATGTAAAGCGCACGAGGTGATGATTTGACGTACGTGCGCGTGGGAGAG
>NW_011889983.1:0-341 GCF_000151845.1 Pteropus vampyrus
CTGCTGGTCTCCTTGAGGCCACGGCACACTGCCCAGGAACCCTCACCGGTCTCAGCCCGGCCTTCTCCCCCTAGGGTGGGTGACCAGGCACCTCCCTCCTCATCGTCTTCAAAGACACCCTGACTGAGACTCCAGCGAGCACAGGAAGCAGCGGCAACGGGCCTGTCCCAGCTCAGCTTCCAAACTCTCGGTCCCTGAGGGGCTAGAAGGGCCTCAGGTAGAGTGGAAGATTCTGGAAAGATTCCACATTGCAGGACGAGCCTGAGAAAGGTGACCTTGGCAGGGGGAGTGGCTTCCAGCATGGAGGCCACCTGGCCGCAGCCTCCTGGGATCTCTCACCC
>NW_011889983.1:1828-3010 GCF_000151845.1 Pteropus vampyrus
GGGGGGGGGAGTTACCACATTATTAGATCCAATGTCCAGTTTCTACAACAACAAAAAAAATCACAAGACATACAAAGAAACAGATATATGGCCCATTCAAAGGAAAAAACATAAACCAGCAGACACTGTCCCTGAAAAGACTCGATGGTGGATCTACTAGACAAAGACTTTAACACGACAAGCTCACAGCGGCTTAGCCAGCTAAAGGAAGGCATAGGACAGTCAAGGAAACAGTGTCTGAACAGATGGAAATGTCAGTAAAGGACAGAAAACCTAGATGGACTCGAAGAAATAATGGATCTGAAAAATATAATAACTGTAATGAAAAAAGTCGTTAGAGGAATTCAAATGCTGATTTGGACAGAAGAATCGGGGAAGCTGAAGATGGCGTGTGTGATGCGTGCATGTGATGTGTGGGGGTGTGACACGTGGGTGTGACATGTATGGTGTGTGTAGTGTGTGTGTGACGTGTGGGGGTGTGATGTGTCATGTGATATGTGGGGTGTGTGATGCATGCATGTGATTGTGGGGGTGTGAAGGTTAGAGTGTGATGTGCACGGTGTCATGTGGAGTGTGTGATGTGTGAGTTGTGCGTGGTGTGTATGTGGTGTGTGTGATGTGTGGGGTGTGTACATGGTATGTGATATGTACATGACATGTGTTTGGTGTGTGTATGTGATGTATGGGGTGTGTGGCATGTGTGTGATGTGTGTGCATGTCGTGTATGTAGTAGAGGGTGTGGTGTGATGTGCGTGCATGTGGCATGTAGGGCTGTGCATGCATGTAACATGTGTGTGTGGTGGGAGGGTGTAGTATGTATGTAGTGTGTGTGGTGTGTGTGGGTGTGTGCGTGGTGTGCAATGTGTGTGCATATGTGTGGGGTATGTGGTATGTATATAGTGTGCGATGTGTGAGGTATGTGGGGTGTGTGTGATGTGTGCATGTGTGCATGTGGCATGTGTGTGCGGTGGGGGAGTGTGTAGTGTATATGTGGTGTGGACAGTGAGTACAATGGGGTGTGTGGTATGTATGTAGTGTGTGGCATGTGACGTGTGTGGTGTGTGACGTGTGGTGTGTGTAGTATGTGTGTAGTGTGTGGGGATGTGTGATGTGTGTGCATGTGACGTGTGGGTGTGTGTAGTATGTAGTGCGTGGTTGTGGGGGGTGTGCGTGTGACATGTG
>NW_011889983.1:3060-4181 GCF_000151845.1 Pteropus vampyrus
TCGGGACCCGGAGCCTCCTCGCGACGCGTCCAGCGAGCGCGCTGCCTGCGCTCGGGGTCAGGTAAGCGCCCCTCGGCCCTGGCACCGGCCCCGCGGCGCGGGGCCCTGGAGTCCAGTCCTGCTGGGCGGCGAGTCCTGCCGGACAGGGCAGTGCAGGAGCGCGGAGGACCCGCCGGCTGTCCCGGCGCTGCCCAGTGTCCCCCCTGGGGCCGGGGCCTCCACGGTCCAACGGGACTCGGCCTTGGGCCCCGGGGCACCGACTAAACTGTGTGCTGCGCCCTGGCCTGTTCCCCTCCCAACCGTCCCCCCCGCCCCAACCCTGGCACTGGGCTCTCTGAGAAGACACAGCAGTTAGGCTCAGCTGGGACCTTTCCACTCCAGGCCGCCAATAGCTGGAGAGGTTGATGGACCCACGTCAGGCCCCTGCAGGGTCCTGGGGGGCTACCGGTCCCTCTGCTTGGAGGACGCCTTCAGAGGGCTGAGGGCCTATGCACCCCTCAAGGAGACACCCCCCATTTGAAGTGGAACTGGGCACAGGCTCTCCAGTGGCCCCTGTTCCCCGGGTTCTAGAGAGAGGGTGTTATCTCTGCTTCTGGGGGGGTGGAGGACAGAGGCAGGGGGTCTCTGATGCCCGAGGGAGGAGCAGAGCACAGGCCGCACACACCCCACCCTTTGGAGGCAGCAGCAACCCAGACTGCTCCCCTTCCTCTGCGGCTGGAGGCACCCTGTACACACCCCGGGCCCCCCAAAATCTACCGGGGAGACTAAGCAGGGGCGAGTGGTTGTCACAGGGAGTGAGGTAGGAACCCAGCTGAGGTTGCCTGCTGGGCCCAGCCCCACCCCGCCCAAGGACCCCTCCCCAGGCCCAGCACCCACAGGGTGTGGGGTCAGGCCCCGAGAGGCCTAGTGGCACGGCAACAACACACAGGCGGCAGGGCGTGGCTCCCAGGCGCGCTGGCCGTCCCACCCAGTGCCCCTGGCCCCAGCCAGGGCACCAGCAGCTCCGTGCCCACGCCCTGGTCCGCGAGCTGTCCCCGAGGACAGGATCCTCACTTTTAGATGGGTGCCCAAGAAGCAGGATCGAGATGCAGATCGCCCCATTTTTTCCTTCCAACACCCCA
>NW_011889983.1:5098-6554 GCF_000151845.1 Pteropus vampyrus
GGTCCCCTCGAGCCTGCGAGGCGCTGGCCCAGCAGAGACCACGCACCCCGCCCTGCCCGGCCCCGGCCCGCTCCCCCGGTGGGAGGACAGAGACCCCTCTGCTCCATGCGGGGCCTGAGGCTCGAGTTTGGACTCCTGGCCCCAACCAGGCTGTTTAAATCCAGGAGGCTGGCGTTGGGGTCAGCGTTAGGGTCACCCGCCGGCACGCGCCAAGTGGATGAGGGTGGCCCTCCAGACTGACAGCTTCGCCCACCTGCACCAGGCCAGCAGGAGGAGATGGGCGGCCGGTGGGGTGCCTGGCGTGGGGTCTGCCACCTGGGTCCCTGATGTCCCCCGTCCCTGGGCATTCCTGGCTCAGCTAGGCTCCAACAAGCGCGACCTCTCCCAAAGCAGGCGCGAGGGTGCCCAGCCCACCGCGGTGTCACCCTTGTGACTGTCAGTCAGTGCTCAATCCAGCTTCGGTCTCCAAACCTTGACTAGAGCTTGCGTAGACCCGGCCCCCGGCCCCGGTGGGTGCCTCCTGAGCCTCGTCCTTCACCCAGCCCTGCGCGCCGGCTGCTTGCTGCCCAGCCGGCCGAGGCCTGGCCAGTGTCCTCCCCACCCCCGCTGGGACTCGCACTGGCCTCATGCGGCTACTTGCTTCTTGTTTCAGTGCTACAAGGTGAGCTGCCTGGAGATCCCCGGGCCCGCCGGCCCCAAGGGCTACCGCGGACAGAAGGTGAGACGCCCAGGCGCCTTGGGGTCCACACTGCCTGGAAGCCCCCCACCCCTAATCCCGAGGCCTTAGGGCCAAGCACACCGTGGGCGGGCCCCACACTCCTGACCCTGGAGGAAGCGAACTCAGTGTTTATCTCCTTCCTTTTAAAAGGCACTGTGAGATGAGTAGGGGCACTTTTTTGTTAAGATTTGCCATTAAATACTCGTGTAAACGCGGGCCAAGTACGTGAGCAGGACGTGGACCAGGCCTCTGTTAGTGCTGTGACTGCTGACTCATGCAAGACCATGTCTGTCACCCGTCAAAGCAGGTTTCAGGGTCTGGTCGGCCCTGCGTTGTCCTCATAACAGAGGCACATAAAATGAAACCGTTCCAAAGTCCGCCACCGGGCACCAGAAACGCCAGCAACGCGTTTCCGGCGTGAGGAAAGGCAGAGGAGGGGACAGCCCTCTGCGGTGACATGGGACGGTCTGAAATGCTGTCACGGAGAAAGTTTTCTCCTTTCTGACTCAGAAGAGAGCTGTCCACCCACAGGGCGGCCAGCAGGTGCTCCCACCGCCCTGCCCTGGGGGTCCTGGGTCAGGGCCTCCGCCCAGGCCCAGCCGGCAGTCATAGGTCGGGGAAATGGGGTCAAAACAGGCCCTGGTCTGATGGAGGCGGCTGACCCCACTCTGACATGTCCCAATGTGGCATTGCCATCGTCGCCTGGGCAGGACCAGCAGCTCTGGACACGCCGACCCT
>NW_011889983.1:7764-8200 GCF_000151845.1 Pteropus vampyrus
TCTGATGGAGGCGGCTGACCCCACTCTGACATGTCCCAATGTGGCATTGCCATCGTCGCCTGGGCAGGACCAGCAGCTCTGGACACGCCGACCCTGAGATTCTCCCTCTTCCACCTCCCAAGAGCCGGTGACAGGGTGCCTGGTGGCCCCCTCCCTGCCTCAGTTTACCGCTTTTTCTGTTGTCTGCTTTCAGGGCGCCAAGGGCAACATGGGGGAGCCCGGAGAGCCGGGACAGAAGGGACGGCAGGTGAGTGTCCACCCCACACAAGGGTCGGCCGCCTCTCCCAAGGCTGGGGTCACACCTACGGCTCGCTGTTCTTCTGCAGGGCGACCCAGGCATCGAAGGCCCCATCGGATTCCCAGGACCCAAGGCAAGTCGCCCCCAGCCCTGCTCTGTCGCTGGGGACATGGGGACAAGCCAAAGGCCGCCTGGCTC
>NW_011889983.1:10087-11143 GCF_000151845.1 Pteropus vampyrus
ACTGGGAATCAGCTGAGGCTGGAGCCACAACAGGACCAAGTGGCTGCGGGGGCATCCAGGCCAGTCGGAATGACTGCTTCCCAAGGTCATGAGAGCTGGGCACTGACCTTGTCTGGTCGTCTCGCCCAGGCCCAGGGCGTCCCAGCAGCCGAGAACAGCGTGAACCGTCCAGTCCAGACAACTGGGGCCGCTCGCCCTCCCCATGTCCGCTAGTCCTGGGTGCACGGGGGACCCTTGAGCGCAGCTCTCAGCGGAAGCCCTAGTCATCCCCCCCCCCGTCCCTCGCAGGGCCCCGACGGCTACGCGGGAGACGCAGGCAGCCCCGGAGAGCCCGGAGACCAAGGAGCCAAGGTAGGAGCCAGAGCAGGGTCACCGCCCCCCGCGGGCCGGCTCCCTGCTGCACGCGGGCCTCCAGAGGGGGCTGCCCGGCCGAGGACGGCAGGGGAGACGCCCCTGAAAACCAGCCCTGCAGGGCAGGGGGCCTAGGGGTGTCCGCCCAAGGTTCCCCGCTTGCATGATTCGGGACCGTGTGTCCCATGCCCCCCTCCTCCCAGGCCTCCAGGGGCCCCTTTAGAAGGCTTTCAGGTGCCTGTGGGGGTCCTGCCTCTTAAGCCACCTGAGGTGTCACTTGGTCTGCCTGCGTCCACTCCCCTAGCCACCCAGGACACTGGGGGAGCAGGAAAGCAGCCTTTCCCCTAAGAAGCCAGCATCAGACAGGGACCGTGTTTGACAAAGTCACCTGCTGGGTTGCACAGGGGCTCTGGCCCCCAAGAGTGGGCTCCTGGATGTCGGAGGGGAGGCATGTGCCCCTGGTCCCTCCAGGGTCCTGCCCCATGGCTGGTGTCCAAGGGACATAAGGCTGATTTCTCCACACTCTCCCAGGGGGATGCTGGCCGCCCAGGACGCAGAGGGCCACCAGGAGATGATGGGGCCAAGGGAAGCAAGGTAAGCGTCCCAGAGGTCCTGCCCTCCTGCCCCAGTCACACTGCAGGTGCCTGCTGGCCTGCGGATGGGGGGGCAGGAGGGACAGCAAGCACCTCCCCAGCCCGTGCCCTG
>NW_011889983.1:12777-13830 GCF_000151845.1 Pteropus vampyrus
TGGCTCAAGCCCCGAATGCCCTTTGACCTCACTGTCTCCGTCTTGTGCCCTGTAGTGCCACTGGGTCCTCCTGTCCTCCGGCAGGACACTGTCCCCAGGGCAAACTCAGGCAGTGGGACAGGGGCAAGGGTCCTGTGCACCTCACACCCTCATCCTGCCTGCCGGGTCCAGCTTTATGGGGGGGTGGGGAGGGTGGGGGGAGCCGGGAGCCGGGGGCACACGTGGAAGAGGGTCAGAGCAATCTCCCTGGCGGTCAGCGCCGGACGCGGTCAGTGTCCGTCTGTGCCAACTCCCATCCTTCTCTGACCTCAGGGGTCTCGGGGCGACCCTGGTGATGCTGGTCCCCGTGGAGACTCCGGACAGCCTGGCCCCAAGGTAAGCCCCTCCCCCTGGCCAGGGGCCTGAGCCTGTCCTCAGCTCTAGAGTGAGGCCTCCCGGGGTGTGGGGGTGCGGGACGGGAGGCACCGCTCCTGCTCCCATCCTGGGCGGTTGCCCACCCTCCCCAAGGGGGTCCCCCGGAGACCCGCCTCCCAGCCCGCCCTCAGCTCCTGCTGGCCACCACATTTCCCACTGGGCCTTCCCTGACTGCCCCTTCCCTGACTGCCCCCTCCTCCAGGGAGACCCTGGCAGGCCTGGATTCAGCTACCCAGGACCCCGAGGAGCGCCGGTGAGTCCCATTTTGGGGTGGGGACTCCAGGAGGGGCGGGCACTGTCCTGGGGGACAGGGCGAGGGCAGGGAGGGGACACAGGATTGCAGGTCGGGGGCACGTCCCCTGAACTGTCCCGGATGCAGTGCAGGCAGCACGGCCCACAGACCAAGGTTCCAGTCGCCGTTGTGGGGGGGCTGCGGAGAGTTCCAGGCCCCCGCTAGTCCCGGGGCAGCGTCTCTGTCTTCGGGGCTTGTGCCCAGTGACCCTCTCTCTGCTTGCTTTGCAGGGAGAGAAAGGCGAGCCAGGTCCGCAGGGCCCCGAGGTACGTGTGTGGGGCCTCCGCCGTGCCGCCTGCCAGGCCGGCCCTGCTCCCCCCCGGACCCCCCACCTCAGCCACCCCAGC
>NW_011889983.1:14975-15247 GCF_000151845.1 Pteropus vampyrus
CGCAGGGCCCCGAGGTACGTGTGTGGGGCCTCCGCCGTGCCGCCTGCCAGGCCGGCCCTGCTCCCCCCCGGACCCCCCACCTCAGCCACCCCAGCTGAGGCTGTGCCAGTCTCTAACCCAGCTGGCCACCTGAACCACCTGAGCCGTTGCCATCCAAGCGGCCAGGCGCAGGCCAGCCAACAAGTGTCCCCGACCCCAACTCACGGCGGTTTCGAAAGGCTGGGAGGAGGTAGGCAGAGCTCTCCCGAATGTCCCCTCTGCGAGGCCAACCC
>NW_011889984.1:0-1349 GCF_000151845.1 Pteropus vampyrus
GTCGCGAAGCCCGAGCTGTTCTTAGCGCTGTGGACCTTCGCTATCGAGGCAGGGAGGGCTCAGCGTGGGGGGTGGGGGGCTTCTCAGGCACAGGCGGCAGATGACGGGGTGGCGGGCGGAGGGTGTGCCTTCTGTAGCTGCTTCGTGTGGCTGTGGCCGTGCGACATTCTCGAGGTCAGTGATTCTCCCTGGCAGCAGAGCCCGAGAGGCTGCCCAGAGGAGGAAGGAGCAAGCTTGCCCCACAGGGGACATAGGCCGATGTCCAGAGACATTTTTGGTTGTCACACTGGGAGTGGCATCCAGTGGCATCCAGGCCAGGGGTGCTGCTGAACGCCCTCCAGGGCTCGGGACGCCCCCGCGACGAGGACTGACCCAGCTCCAAGGTCAGCAGTGCCCGGCAGCGGACCGGGTCGCGGGGAAGTCGGCCCCACGGCGGGCGAGGCAGGCAGGACCCACGTCGCCCAGGACTTTCCATTTGCATCGGGAACAGAATTAAACCGCGAAACGCCACCCGACTTCTGTAGTCAAAGGCCATTCTGGCCGCGGCGTGGAGGCTGGTTCGGGACGGAGGCAGAGGACGCAGGCCGAGGACGCAGGCCGAGGACGCAGGCCTCTGGGCGCCACAGGGCCGAGTGGGATTGACAGGCTCAGCGACTGAATGTGGACGGTGCCGGGCTCCGGAGGGAACGCAGGTCAGCGAGGCGTCTGATGTCCTTTCCTCACGGGAGGACGATGCATGGACTGAGGGGCGCAGCGCCTCCCCAGCAGAGGGGCACTCCCGCTGATGGATTTGGGGAAGAGTGGGTTTGGGGAGCTTCGGGGTGATGTGGAAACGGCCCGTTTGCCTGGGGCGCGGGGATTTCTCGCTAAAGCAACGGGTCCCCTTCTCCAGGGCCAGACCAGCCGTGGGCCCAGCGGGAGGGCTGTGCCTGGGGGAGTCAGCTTTCCCAGACAGGCGCCTCCCGAGACCAGGTTACATAGTGACTTTGCAGGGCTGACTGTACCTGCCTCGTAGGCTTGCGACACGGCTGAGTCTTGACCGAAGTCTGAGTCTTGACCCGTGCCAGGCCGCTGGGGGGCCTCCCGGGTGTGGGCTCCGGGGTGCATGTTACCTTTGTCAGCAGTGAGGGCGATACCCATGACTTTGTGCGTTACAGAGAGAAACTATCGAGGGAAGAACGGGGAAATCTTGGTATCTAGGGGTCTGTGTAGCCAGCCGGGACTCTGCTGTCCCGAAGACTTTCAGAAGGTGTCGGCCATGGAGTGGAAGACGGTGTTTTGCGGGAAATATCTGGGCATCGATAACTGGAGAGTGAGGCCCCGTTGTCTGTGTGGCCCTTTATCCTCGG
>NW_011889984.1:1945-5659 GCF_000151845.1 Pteropus vampyrus
GTGAGGGGGCCCCCTTCCTGACCGCAATGCAGAGCTGAGTGCGACAGGGGCTGCCGCCCACAGACACGAAGACGCTTACTCTCTGGCCATTTCCAGAAAGGTTTTGCGTCCCGTTCTTAAACCAAACTGTCTGGGCCTCCCTGGGCCCCTGGGTGCTAGGAGTTTTGTCTGCAGAGCTCCCGAGAGCACGGGGGTGCCCAGGAGGGCGGCAGATCAGAAAAGGGTGAGGGGCCTGGGCTTCTGCATCAGAGCCCCCGACGTCGGCACCAGAACTGACCCGCGGGCGTGCGCCCGAGCGGGACTTTGTTCTGGGGGCAGCGGCCACGGTTCCTTCTCCGCCGGGACGCAGCGTGTGGAAGTGTCTTCGTTTGGATGGAAGCTCCTGAGACAATAGGACCTGGTCCGCACCAGACGCCACACGCGCCCGCCACCGGCCAGCGGCCTCCTGCCGCCTGCGGTCACTGCCGCAGGAGACTTGGCGAGTTTTCTGTTTTTCTTCAGAGGGTCCCGGGGAAACTGTGGCTGCACATTATGTGGACAGGAAGAGGCTGTTCCATTTTTTGCCCCTGAAGGTGTCATTTAGCAGATATTTACAACAGTATCTCCAGGGGGCACCACGCCGCCACCTGCCCGGACACACAGCCACTAAGCGGCCGAGAGCGCTCAGCTCGGCAGCTCCACGCTCCACGCCGCCGCCTGAAGAAGGCGCTAGCACTTCACCCCGGGAAGCAAACAGGGACGAACAGCCACACAGGTCACTTGGAAGAGATGGAACCAGCCTGGGGGGCACGATAAGGGTTGGGGCCAGAGACTGTGGCGGCATTACAAAGAGCTCGTCGCAACAGGCAGATTTTACGTGCACTAACAGTAGAAGCTCTGACCAAGCCTCTTGCCTGTCCTGGTACCACAGCTTTTCAGCCTGGAGTAGCTGAAAACCCGACCGAAACCGAGCTGGACCCGGGAGGGAAGTCGGTGGCTCATCCCGTCAAGCGTCTAGAGGCGGGCGGGCCGCGGGCTTCGTGCCGCAGCCGAGGCGGCGTGGACACCCGGGTCTCGGGCTCCTGCTCGCTCTCGGGTCCGCGTCCCATGGTGGGCGTTTCTCGCCAGCCCCTCCCAACCCTGCATGCACCCCCCGTTCAGGCCCAGGAAGGAAGGACTGATCCAAGCCTCTGAAAAAGCAACCCCAAGTCCCAGAACTGCACATGGCTGGGGGGGAGGGATAGGAGTGTGACGGGTGGGGTGTTCGGGGTGGCAGCGGCCGGTGGGAGCAGCCCTGGGTCTGGGGTGTGTGCATGGCACTCAGGTGGGGACATTTGGGGTCTTAGGGAGGGGGAGCACGGGAATGTGAGATCATGGGATTGGAGGCAGCGAATATCACCATGACAGCTGTGCTGTGAAGTCTCATAAATAAAGGAAAGGCGCAGAGCAGACCGCCGTGAGCTTTCGAAGGTTCGGGGGGCGACCAGTGGGCATTGCAGGAGCAAGGATTACTGTTGGGGGAATTCCAACCGGAAGCTTTCCATAGAAATCCCAGCATCGGCAGAGCAGGCGCCGGAGAGGAGCACGCATGCCCGGTGCCGACCGCCCAGAGCTGACCAGGGCCTGGGTGAGCCTGTCCCCTGCGAACGTTATGTGAGCTCATGTGCCGCTAAGAATTTTCTAGTCGTCCATCCCGTTAAACGAAGCAGAAGGAAACAGATGACTTTACTTTTAACGGTGTAGTCTCTTTAATTCGATCTATCCCAATGATTTGACATGTCATCGGCATGAAAGTAGTTGATGTGCCGTGTGTGGATTTTACACTTGGCGCGTGTCTCTTCGGCCACGTCTCAGGGGCTCGGTGACTCGGTTCTCCTCGCGGGACAGCACGGGACTGTCTGGCAGAGGGGCTTTCTCTCCAGGCTGCTGTCGGGCTCGCCCCCGCCTTCGCGAACGCTGTTCGTCTGGTCTCGGCCGACGCTGGATTCTGAGACCTTGACCTGTCGCTTTGCCTGCTCTGCGTTCTTTTAAGAAGAGCGATTTCGCCACAGCCTTCCCTGAAGCGCCGGGATCCCGTTCAAAGTGCGTTAAAGCAGTAGACATCCTCCCCAGCTCACACGGCGCCCACGGAGGTGCCATCGAGGTGACGCCGAGTCCTGCGGGTGTGTCACTATCGCCCCTCTCGTCTCGTCCGCAGAAGGGGACGTGGCCTGGCGTCGTGTCCAGCCAACCCTTCCAGGCCCGGGCCCAGGCTTCGCCTGAGCGTTCACACAAGGGCCTGCGGCGTCGGACTCCGAGACCCGCGTTCTTTCTTCTACACGTCAGAAATTCTTGAACTGTTGCCCAGCGCGGCTGCCGTCAACACTGCATAGCGGCGCCCCCCATTGGGACGGGGGTGGAGTCGCCGGCCTGGGGTGCGCATCCCGAGGCGCCCACAGGCTTATCGGACTGGATGACAGGCGCTTAAAAACAAACTCCGGGTGTCATCCATAGTTAGGGGACAGGAGGAAGACGTGGGATCGAGGCAGTAGGGACACAGCTGTCTGCTTGAGCAGAGGCCACTGAAAAATGCCAGCGCGTGCCCCGTGTCCCCAGCTCACCAGCACTCCCTGACCCAGCCCTTGCTCCTGCCGGCCTCGGGCCCAGCCACGGTCCCGGGCGTCTGCGACTGGCGGGTGGGCGGTCATTGTCCCCGACCACGGGCCCTGTCCTGTGTTGTAGGCCAGTTGCCTCTACAGGACGGCGCAGAGTGTCCCTGTCGTGAACCTCTCGATGTAGATCATCTTGCTCTGAGGCCGCACTCAATGTCCCCACACCCGTCTTTCTCTCTCTCCATTTCTGTTTTGATAAAGGGACCATCTAGAAGCCGCGGGCCACGCGTGTGTCCTGAGAGACGCCTCTGACTTCGACAGCCAGCCGGACGTCGCCGACTTCATCCAGGCCGTGGGCGTGGAGGCGGCGCTGGCCCTCCACCTCTACCGAGGGGGCCGGCTTCTGCGAGGTAGCCCTTCCTGCCCCGGGCGGGCCTCGGGGGTGACCGCGGAGGCGCTGCCAGCACCGTCCTGGGAACGGCTCCCCGTTTCTCCCGTCCCAGGAGGGGGCGGGGCGCAGCCGTCTGGTTCTAGTATCTCTCCCTGGTCCTTTTCCAAGCTGGCGTAAGCGCCCGTCGAGCATGGGTCGACGTGGAAGCTGTTTTCACAGCACGCAGAGGAGCGTCGTCGGAACGTTTTGGGTGCGCGTTTCCCAGCTCAGAGCACCGTTTTCAGGAGTTAAAAATGGGAATTTTCACAGAGTCGAGGATGGGCAGCTGTGAGGGGTTCCTCTGCCCTGACTCGTGAACGGGGGGCGGGGGCGAGGGCGCTAGGCTGCGACAGCCAGTTTAAGGAGCACGGCGACTGAGCGAAGGAGATCGGGTCCGGTCGCCAGGTTCCCAGCGTGGGGCTCTCTTTCTGCTGGTCTCCTGGGAAGCAGCCGGGGGGACAGACGGACGTGGAGGAGGAGATGCCTAAGGGATAGCCTCACGGGCTGTGGAGGCCGCGACGTCCACGGTGGGCCATCAGCAGGCGGGACCCAGGAGAGCGGCGGGGAGTAACTCAGTCTGAGTCCAGACCCGGGGACCAGGGGTGACAGCGCAGGTCCGGCCCGAGGACCAGGGGCGCTGATCCCCACTGTCCTGGGGCAGGAGGCGATGGCCGTCTCAGCTCACACGGACCGAGTTAGCCCGTGCTCTGCCAT
>NW_011889984.1:6448-7816 GCF_000151845.1 Pteropus vampyrus
TGCGACAGCCAGTTTAAGGAGCACGGCGACTGAGCGAAGGAGATCGGGTCCGGTCGCCAGGTTCCCAGCGTGGGGCTCTCTTTCTGCTGGTCTCCCGGGAAGCAGCCGGGGGGACAGACAGACGTAGAGGAGGAGATGCCTAAGGGATAGTGTCACGGGCTGTGGAGGCCACGACGTCCACGGTGGGCCATCAGCAGGCGGGACCCAGGAGAGCGGCGGGGAGTAACTCAGTCTGAGTCCAGACCCGGGGACCAGGGGTGACAGCACAGGTCCAGCCCGAGGACCAGGGGCGCTGATCCCCACTGTCCTGGGGCAGGAGGCGATGGCCGTCTCAGCTCACACGGACCGAGTTAGCCCGTGCTCTGCCTTTTGCCCCGTCCCCCAGCGGGATCTGCGAGGCCCGCCTGTGTAGGCCGGGGTGGCCTTCACTCCACCCGCCCGTGCAAACGCTGGTCTCGCCGAGACGCCCTCACAGAGACGCGCACAGTTAATGTTTGGCCAGCTCCCCGGGCGTCACTGAGCCCAGTCAAGTTGACAGCTGACATCGGCCGTCATAACTCCATCAGACACAAAGCCGCACAGTATTTAAGGTATCTGTACCATAGGGAGCGAGATCGAACAGCAATCCCTGCTCCTAGAAAATTAACGCTCCCGCTGTGCAGTGTCACCAGAAAAGACTTCTGCTGTTTCCTTAGCCCCTTCAGTGGCCGTCTTTTACCAGGGAAGGAGTTCCCTGGTGGCAGTGGGTGTTGGAGTGCTACCCTACCGCCGCCGTGACAGGTCACCACATCGCGGGGGCCTGAGAGAACACAGGTCTCTTATCCGACGCTGCTGGATGTCAGGAAACTGGCCCTCGCTGGCCTAGAGTCAGGCGTGGGCAGGGCCACATCTCTCCGGGGAGGTTCCAGGGGCGAATGCGCCCCCTGACTGTCCCCACCTCTGGAGGTGCCCCTCCATCCCGTCTTCAAAGCCAGCAGCGGGGGTGGCATCCTCACCTGCCTCAGGCTGCCCTGCACCTTGCCCTCCCTGTCCCCATGTGGGGGCCGTGTGATTACCCTGGGCCGCCACGATCACCCAGGACAGTCGCCCCCACGTTAAGACTAGCTGACTAGCGGCCTCGGTTCTCTCTAGCTTAATTTCCCTTCCCCCCAAACATATACTTAGGTTCCCGGAAGTAGGCGCGGACATCCTTGGCGGCCATCATTCCAGCTACCACAGGCCCCCCTCCAGCCCCAAAGGCCCGCCCCACACGCCAAAATCAGTCACCTCATCTCAGCGCCCCGCATCTGATCGCGCTGCAGGACGTGTGCTTCTCTATGTCCGTGTCTATGTGGAGAAGGCTGTACCGTGAGAAACGTGTAAACAGCA
>NW_011889984.1:8581-10627 GCF_000151845.1 Pteropus vampyrus
TTTGGCCAGCTCCCCGGGCGTCACTGAGCCCAGTCAAGTTGACAGCTGACATCGGCCGTCATAACTCCATCAGACACAAAGCCGCACAGTATTTAGGGTATCTGTACCATAGGGAGCGAGATCGAACATCAATCCCTGCTCCTAGAAAATTAACGCTCCCGCTGTGCAGTGTCACCAGAAAAAGACTTCTTAGCCGTCTTTTACCAGGGAAGGGGTTCCCTGGTGGCAGTGGGTGTTGGAGTGCTACCCTACCGCCGCCGTGACAGGTCACCACATCACAGGGGCCTGAGAGAACACAGGTCTCTCATCCGACGCTGCTGGACGTCAGGCAGGAAACTGGCCCTCGCTGGCCTAGAGTCAGGCGTGGGCAGGGCCACATCTCTCCGGGGAGATTCCGAGGGCGAATGCGCCCCCTGACTGTCCCCACCTCTGGAGGTGCCCCTCCATCCCGTCTTCAAAGCCAGCAGCAGGGGTGGCATCCTCACCTGCCTCAGGTCTCCCGGGTCCCTTCTCCAGAGGCAGGATGGCAGGTGTGTGTGCGTGCGTGCGTGCGTGTGCGCGCGTGTGTGCTTTCACGGATGCTGCGTGCGTCTAGAAATGTAGGTTTACCCTTTTTACACACACACACCGTGTTAACCGACATGCATTTGATTTTCCACTTAACAGTAGACTGTGTCCCTCTCCCTGTGTGAGTGTGTGCACACACACGCGCACTTACCTCTTTAACGAACGTGCTGGTTTGAGCAGCGTTCACGTGAGCTGTTTGTCTCCTGCTGTTCCCAGCAGCCTCGCTGCATGGACTGTGTGACTGTGCTTGCTGTCTAGACACTGAATTCTTAGCAGTGGAAGTCCAAGGTGAGGGCCACCTTACCAGAGGACAAAAGGGAAGAATCTGATCATTTGCACGACAAAAACAACTCCAAGGCTAAGCAAAGAAAAGTTAGGTCCCTTTTCACTGAAATATTGAATCTCCGTGGGGGTGGCAGAAGCCCCAGCGGGAGCTCAAGTCACGGCTGGCCGTTGGGCCCTCTGCAGGCCCCCATCCCTGTTTTGAAATTTTCAGTTGACCTTTAGAAGTCCTTGATGGGAGTCTTGTCTGATGGGGGTGTCATTTAAGTAGACCTTGGTGTGCTGGGTCCCTTGCCCATCCCTGCCCATGGGATGTCCCGTGCCCAAGTCAGGGCAAGTACATGCCCACGCCGGCCGTCAGCGCCCACGGCCCCGTCAGTGACCACACCCCCCATCTGCGCCCCCTGTCTGCACCCATGACCCTTGTTAGTGACCACACCCCCGTCTGCGCCCCCTGTCTGCACCCACGACCTTTGTCAGTGACCATGTCCCATGCCACCCCCCAACCAACGGCGCCCACGCCCCCTTGTCAGTGACCACGCCCCCGTCAGAGACCACGCCCCCGTCCGTACAGGCTTCTCCACTTAGAGTGAACACGCCCATCGCAGTCCTCGCTCACTTTGCACAGGCAGCACCTCAGATATCTTGGGTCCCCACTCTCCTGCCCTCCACACTCTGCCATTCCGGTGGCACTGCCCGTCCCCTGGAGGTACAGTCGTGGTGTCTGCATCTCGACAGCGCTGTGCCCGTCATTGTGATCCATGGGGGGACTCAGGTTTTGCAAAGCCCCTTTTCTGTCACGAACCCCGACAAGTCCAGATGCGCCCGACCCCCGAGGAGCTTGGCTTTGAGAGGTGGCGGCCGACAACATGAGTCATTGTTAAAATACAGAGCAAGTTCATTCAGAGTCCTGAAGACGGTGGTCGGTGTCTCGCACGATCAATCCCATGTCACGCTTATCCCTGTGACCCCCTAGCCTGCCGCTCAGGGGAGCTGGGGGAGACCACGCCATCGGCACGACCCGGGCCGTGCTCTGCGGACTCTGCCGCCGCTTGGGGCTGGGGCCAGGGCGGTGGCCGCTCCCGAGGCTGCAGTCTGCTCCCCTCCTTTTCGCAGGCCACGGAGTCCCTTTTGGAATCATCTTCGGTGGGACCGATTTAAATGAAGACGTGAACGACGGGGAAAAAAATCAAGTGA
>NW_011889984.1:11753-13608 GCF_000151845.1 Pteropus vampyrus
CATTCTTACTTTCTGGGACCATGAGGTGGGCCTGGTCCATCCCATGTGGGCATGGCCCGAGCTCTGGAACCGGCCACTTCTGAGTAGACGCAGACCGTGACGCTCATTACCCACACGCATCCTGCACGTCCTGAATGCGCGTGTGGCCGCGGTCGGCCCCCGGGGGCGTGGAGTCCGGGGTGGCCTGACCCCGGGTCGGTGGGTGGGCTGACCAAGCTCCTGGCTTCTCTTTGGCTCCTGGCTTTGGCTTTGCCTCTGACCGCGTGTGGCAGGAACTAGAAACACAGCAAGTTTTCAGCTTTGTGTGTTTTTTTCTTGCATAGACTTTTTTTTTTTCCCGATGTGAGCAGAGATTAAAGTTAATGGCCAATGACGAGTAATAAGGAATGATCACAGTTTAAATCGGGCTTCTTGCCTTGTCTCTCACAATTCGCGAGCCGGTTCGCAGTCACGTGAACTGAATCCTGCGCTAATCGCCTCCATCCCTTCTGTCCCCTTCACCAGATTTGCCGTCGCGTTCACGGAGTCGATGAAGGATGTGGCGCGCCTGCGGTGGGTATGTGTTTGTGTCGTTATCATTTTCGCGGTGCCGGCGAGACTGCAGCACTGGAAAGCAGAAAGGCGATTTTCTGGGAGCCGCCGTGTCCCCGTCGACACCGCCTCTCGCAGCCTCGGCGGCCTGTTGCGGTCCCCACGTGCTGATGTTTTTATGTGTTTAGCTTCCGTGAAAACTCCGCTGGCTGCTTTTATGGGATTATGGACTAGCAAAAGTAGCCCAGCAGCCAAACCTGTTCATGTTTGGTCTGTTTACCTTCCGCGAGCTCCGGTCGGGTGATTTACGGGCCGTGCTGTAAATGTGGCAGCAGCTGCGCACACGGGCGTGCGCGCACACACACGCACACACGCACACACGTGCACGCACACACACGCACACACGCACACATGTGCACACGCGCACACACGCACACACGTGCACGCGCGCACGCACACACGTGCACGCACACACACGTACACACACATGCACACACGGCAGAACGGGCCCTCAGGCGGCCGATGTCGTTCCCCAGGGGGACTCTGTGTTTGAATAGCTTCAAAGAGCCGGGGACTTTGTAGCTCTCCAAGTCAATCCACTCATGGCTCGGGGGCAGGGGGGCCTGCGACGTGAGCCAGCGGGATGGTGGGGGGGGCTGAGTGCCCAGCAGGGAATTCCAGACGGCACAGCAGAGTTGGTGCCGCTAATCCAGGGACAGGGCCAGCCCCCGGGGCATTTCCTGTCCCCTCCCCAAGGGGAGGCCTGCCGTGGGCCCGGGCCACCTGCGTACCCGTCCCCATGCCCGTCCCTGTGCCCGCCAGCTTCGCCTCGTCATTTCACAGGCTGTGCCCATGCTTTGCAGAATTTCAACGTGTGAAACGGAGCCCTTAGAACCTGCCGCATGGGACAAGGACAGACGCCGTCCTTCGCGGGGCTGGCGGTCCATCCCCGAGCCCCGGAATAGTCTGTGGGTGCAGAGCGGAGGGGCCGGCGTGGTGTGCACGGGATCCAGAGCGCCCCTTGGGCCAAGCGTCTGGGTCCCACGCAGTGCAGCTCAGGACGTGCAGCTCTCGAAGTGAGAGGGCCACGCCCCCGCCCGGCGTCCAGGCACCCCGGCACCCCAGCCGCGGGGCTCGGGGGCCCTGGGGACCCCTCTGCAGCCCCCGCAGGGTCGGGCCTGCTCCCATGGCAACACCGAGAGCTGTTTGCCCACCGTTCGGAAAGCCGTGGCAGACGGAGCAGGGCCGGTGACGCCCGGCTGCTCGTGGCACCTGTCGTCATGGGCGCGTTCCTGCCGCCCACTCACGGTTTATTTTTAATCAC
>NW_011889984.1:16283-17983 GCF_000151845.1 Pteropus vampyrus
ACACAGACATGCACACACCCCCACATGCATGCAAACATGCATGCACACACAGACACACAGACACGCACAGACCTACATGCACACAAACACATGCACACACAAACACACACATGCACACACCCCCACATGCATGCAAACATGCACGCACACACAGACACACAGACACGCACAGACCTACATGCACACAAACACATGCACACACAAACATACAGACACGCACACACCTACATGCACGCAAACACATGCACACACAAACACAGACACACACATACCTACATGCATGTAAACACACATGCACACACAAACGCACAGGCACACATCTACATGCATGCGAACACACATGCACACACAAACACACAGACATGCATACACACCCACATGCATGCAAACATGCATGCACACACAAACGGACGTGCGCGCAAACACACATGCACACACACAGGCACACACCTACATGCATGCAAATAGGCATGCACGCAGGCACACAAACACATGCACAAACACACAAACACACCAACATACACATAGAGACACACACACACACCTACATGCATGCAAACACACATGCGCACAGGCACACAAACACATGCACTAACTCATGCACACACACAAACACACACATAGAGACACACACACACCTACATGCATGCGAACACACATGCACACACACCCACATGCATGCAAACATGCATGCACACACAAACGGACGTGCGCGCAAACACACATGCACACACAAACGCACAGGCACACATCTACATGCATGCAAACACACATGCACACACAAACACACACAGACACATGCATACAGGCACACAAAACATGCGAACGCACATGCACACAAACACGCACAAACACGTGCACACAGGCACACAAACACATGCACACACATGCACACACATGCGCACGCCTACACTCACACACACACAAATACACATACTCATGTACACACACACAAACACCTATATGCATGCAAACACACACATGCGCACACAAACATGCACAAACACGTGCACACACAGGCACACAAACACACCTACATGCATGCACACACACATACACACACACAAATGCACAAACACGTGCACACAGGCACACTAACACATGCACACACACACATACACATGCACACACATAAACACAAACACAAACACATGCATGAAAACACATGCACACATAAACACATATAGAAACACATGCACACACATACTCACAGGCACACACTCATATACTCACATGCACACACAAACACACATACACAAACACACACATACATACACACACGCTATTTTTCTGGAATATTTTTAAAACACGGCCATCACACCATTTCACTTATAAATAATATGTCATTTCACCCGTAAGTGTCCCTGGATAAAGAATCATTTTTCAGCGTAAGCAGCACGTTTGGGGAACCACGGCATGCAAGGAAGTGAATTGGGCTCAAGGACATTAACGTGGCCTGCGATGTTCGGCCCGTGCATTCTGGAAGGACCTGGTCAAGGAGCTGGTGGGGGAGGGAGAGGCACGGCGGCTCCGAGCTCCAGGCGCGTGGCGTGAGAGGCCAGCGCTGCACTCGGGGTATCTCCGGAGCGAGGCTCGCAGTGGGCTGTCCTCAGGAGAGGGTGCCGTGGGGGGCCTGGTGTCGGGGGCTGAGTGCAGCGTGGGGACGAGCATTCTCAGATGACTTTAACTTTTCAGTTTAA
>NW_011889985.1:0-1444 GCF_000151845.1 Pteropus vampyrus
CCGTTGATCTCAAGCGCATAAATGACACTGCTGTAGGTTTAAAGCACTGGAATTCCGATCAAAACACATGCGCTTGGCCAGCGGCAGTCTGCACTTTCCGGGCGCTGGGACTTCAGCCTCAGCCACGTACCTTTCTCTCTTGCCGGGGACCGCTAGGCAAAGAATACTTTTTCACCCAAGTCGCTTTTGCCAGAAGAGGGAGGAAGGTGGAATCACCCCGGACGCTTTCCAGCTCTCCGCTCCGATAAAATTCCCTGCTGCAGGCGTCGCCCTCCCGGCTCCTCGTGGCCATGGAGCCAAAGTGGAATCTTCTCCTGCTCCCGCTTCTGCTGTGGGACTGTTTCTGGGCGCGCCAAGGTGAGTTGGGATGTAACAGGCAGTGGAGGGGCGGGGGAGGAGGGGATGGGGACGCAGAGAGGGGCGGGGGCATTAAGACGGGGGGCAGGGATTGATTTCCCACCGGGTTGGCGAACCTTTCCATCGGGTGGCGCGGCCGCCCCCTCCTCAATCCTTTCTGGGGGCTCCTTTCCACTTTGGCGACCTCTGACACTGGTTGTCGCCCTTCAGGCAAGAGGTCGGGCGAGAGACCGACCGATATGGAGAAAAAGTGCATTTGGGCAAATTGCAAATCAAGGTGGAGAAAAGTGGGGGGGGGGCAGAAGGAGCGGCATGTATTCTCCCGAAGCACCACTCACCTCCAGCTTCTAGTGCAAAAGCAGCCAAGGACAACACGCATATGAATGGGGGACCAGATCTGGCCACTGTCCTAATTTCCTGGCCCCACATTTAGAGTGAATAGGGTGGCCCAGATATGGGTTTCCCTTCCCTGGAGAATCATCTCCCAGGGAGCCTGCTCGGTGTCTTGAAGAGCCAGAAATAGGCCCTTTCTGCCTGTGGCTTCTGGATGGAGAGCATGTGAGAGGATGTGTGTCCCACAGGTGTGGGAAACTGCCTCCTCTTTTCTCTAGACTGGATTCCTTGATCCAAGGGGACCGTGAGTCACTGCATGAAGCCATAGGTGTGAGGTGAGGGTCGTGCTGGTGCAACTTTTCTCGTGTCAGAATCAAGGCCACCCGCTTCTGCATCTGTTTTGTTCCTTGTGCCCCTGCTCATTTCAGTGCCCAAAGAATCATTTGTATCTCATGATCACTGGGCCTGTCTGACCTAATGACCCCTGTGATGGGCACTGGGATAGCCCATAATCTACAGAGGCCTCAATCTACAGGCCCCAGTGCTTTACAAAGAGCCTCTATAAATGGCGTGGATGTCCCTGTTCCAAGTGGCAGGGCCTTGCCTCCTAGCACTAGGGGTCTGTGATGTGATTCTCCAGTAGAAATGCCACGAAGTCCCCATAGCACCTAGTCCGACTACAGGTACCTCTCGTACCCCGGGGCTGCTGGGTCTTGTGGCCCAAGAACAAGGTCCAGCCTCCTTTCTCCATCCA
>NW_011889985.1:4694-5657 GCF_000151845.1 Pteropus vampyrus
CCCTTCTTTCCCCCATTAGCTGCATGAGCCCAAGGGGACAGGGACCATCTCCTTTCTCTGTTCCAACCCCAGCATGTGTCCCTGCAGCTGCCACAAGTAGAGGGACCGAAACCGTCTGTGTTTTAGGATTAGCGGGGGTAGCAGAGCTGAGGAAGCACTTCCTCAAATCTGGGGTCTGGCCAAGGCTGTCACTCTCCTGTTTCCATTGCAGCCCCGGTGACCTCAGAACGAACCACAGAGCCACCCACCAGGGCTCCTGCCACAGACCAATCCAAGATGATGACCATCGTCTTCATCATCTTTGTGATCGTCTTGTTTATTGTAATCGGCCTCGGAATCTTTGGCCTTTACAGATGCAGGTACTGAGGGCAGAATTGAGTGGGAAATGAGGGGCAGGTGGCCTGGAGTGAGGACCGGGAACAGTGAATTCCCAGCCCAACACCTGCCCCCTCACTGAACCTTCTCATTGTGCAGATGAGACCAGACCAGACCTCATATCCCCTGAGAGCATCTCTTGGACAAGCTCAGCCCTGAGTTCTGAGATCTCCTCTCTGTGGGGAGGGGGAGGGTCCCCACCTAGGCTCAAGGCCTTTCGCCATTTCAGTCCTGACCCAGATTCTGTGTTTGGGAGAGTCTGTTTGGGCCCAGTGTGTGTGGTGTGGGGACAGCAGGCACACACGGCATGGGGGTATTCACATTCGTGTGAGAGCTGCATGGTGGCTCCGTGTGATGTGTCCAGGGGAAAGGGACTCATCCAGGGAACTGAGAGAAGGGAGGCCTGGGTCTAATCCCGGGACGGGGGGTGGAAGGCCTTGCAGACCCAACTCAAAAGCCTGGAGTCTGGGTTGTGCTCTCTCAGAAAGCGGCTTTGCGGACGACGAGCAAGGAAGAAGCCACCCAGTGGGGACTGTGTAGGACAAGATGAGGAGGCCAGTATTCTCCGGACACCTGAGATTCCTGGTG
>NW_011889985.1:5707-6324 GCF_000151845.1 Pteropus vampyrus
TGATCTTATGAAAATATTGGAAGTCGGTCCCAGCCAAGAGTCCTAGCAGCCAAGCTAAACACAGAGGACAGAGAAAGATCAGGTAAAAAGGAGGGAACAGAGGGCTGGCTCCCAGCTGGGGACAAAGCATCTGTAAAGACCCAGGGCTGACCTCTTTCCTGTGTGTTTTGGGGGGCAGATCCTCACACCCTAAAGGGTGAGATGACATGTCAGTCGGACATCAATGGACGCGCCTTCGGATCGTGGTACTTCTACATCAATGGAAATAAAGCTCTCCACTTTGACTTGAAGAACGGAAACAGGACAGAGTTGAGTCCTGAAGGCGCGCAGTTAAACAACGCATTGAACAATGACAAAGATATGATTAGTTTCCTTTTTATGTACTCACCTAAAATGTGTAATAGTTGGCCTGAGGAAATGAGGAATCACCAGGATGAAGTGTCCAACACAACAGGTAAGTGAGCAGTAGGTCTCTTGACATGACATTGACCGACCCCACAGTGTGCGTGTGTGTGTGTGTGTGTGTGCGTGTGTGTGTGTGTGTTTGTGTGTGTGTGTGTCGTCATTGATCCATCCACAGTGAGTTCTTCCTGGGAGAATAATGGCCACAGGCGTGT
>NW_011889985.1:10363-11070 GCF_000151845.1 Pteropus vampyrus
ATATGTATATATATATATACACACACACAGACATGATTTATCATAAACATAATTTACATGTAATCAAATATCATTTTGCTTGTTTTATTTTTTTAGTGAGGCAAAATATACATAGAGTTAAGGTACATAAAGAACAATAATCTTAAGTCTCCAGCTTGATCAATATTTTATGTCTTAGCCATACATTTTCAAAATCAAAACTTTAAATATTCTTGCAAATGTTATAGCAAAAATCGAATAGAGTCCTGCTTTCCAAAATGTGACATGATGTACGTGTGAGATCTCTGAATGACTAAGATTCCCTATGCAGCCTCAATGACTGCAAAACATCCTTTATATTACTGCCTTTGAATTATATGTCACTGCTATTTGAATTATACATCGATAAGTATGTTTTTAATAAGTCCTAGAGCCAGCATCTCGCCAGAGTAACCTGCGTCCCGAAACAGCCCGGGATTCTCCGCACGAGTCCATAGACTTCCTGCATCCAAAGGGCCCACGAATATGTCAAACATGTTCATTTTGTCCCCCAAAGAATGTCTTTGGTAGGTTTGGAAGCTGAACTCAGAAGTGATCCGAGAGGAGAGGCTCCCAGGAGAGGCGCCAGGAAATGCCCTCAGAAACGCCCTCCACCCCAGCCTGGGGGAGAGGAGGAGGCAAAGTGTGGACTCAGCTGTCTGGTCTGGGCCTGGGCTCGGGGCTGAGGG
>NW_011889985.1:11120-12613 GCF_000151845.1 Pteropus vampyrus
GGGAACTGACCCAGGATTTCCTCAGCCACTGGGACCAACGCTTGTTCTTTCCTGCAGGCCGGCGACGCAGACAGGAAGCCCAGTCTCCTGCGTCTCTCTCAGTGACTCTGATTTGTGATTGGCTGTCTTCGATGACCCGAAGTTCATTTATAGGCCATCATCAAATCAGGATGATACAGTAGATGTAACATCTCATGTCCTTTGTTGCATTTGCTGATTGCCTTGTGTGGTGCCTTTTTTTTTTTTTTTTAACATATTAAGTCACTTCCTCTTGGTGCTGAGGAATGAAATCCTACCGTGAAACTTTAATTGCTTGAATAAGAAAACTTAGCAAAAAAGATTTTCCATCTTCTCCCTTGATTCTGGAAAATCAGATACATTTCTGCATCATGATTTGCTTTTATAAATTACATTGCCCAAAAAATACGAAACCTCAGGAATTCTTCTTGTGTCCTCAAAAACAAACTCATTACATTTATGCAGAACGAAATTACATTTTTAATGTGTTTTTAGTAACTTATTACCCTATAATGTTTAAATCAACACCTGTATAGTCTAAGAAACTTAGTGACTTGGAGTTTTGTTTTATAATCCAGTAGAGAATTTATGGCTTTTCACTATTTCTCCATGTGGTAGAGTAAATAGTACCAGTGATTCTACAATGTTTCCTGTGGAAAAAGAGAATTTGTGGATCACTCTTAAGTTAACATGCATCATGTGTTGGTGTCAAACATTATCCTGATACTTGGTTGCAAACCGATATTCTGACTCTTAGGCAATGAGAATATTTCTGACCTTGCCCTGTTCCCATACCCCCAGCAGCAGCTTTACTGTGAGCCCCCGCCAGACTCACCTGCTTCATTTAGAATTTGGTCTTCACAGCAGACACATCACGACTCCTAAAAGTTGTTTTATTCTCCTATGGGCCAAACATCCGTATCAAAATATATAATGAACTCCTACAAACAAGTAAGAATAAGGCTACTTCTCCTAAATTTGGGCGAATGCTTCAAGCTGTCCACAGATGGTGAGTAAGCCTGTGAAAAGATTGAACGTGTCCCAAATCATCAAGATCTAGCAACAGAGCAAGGGGACCCGCGGACACACGTGTGACCTTGAGAAAATGTCAGTGTCTCTGTAAGAAGCGGGGACAGGAAGTGGAGCACCAGTTCTCTTCATCATTAGCAGGAGCACGGACGGAGTCACTGGTCTCACATCTGCTCCACCGCGTCCCGACAGGGGGCGAGGGTTCGTCCTACTCCACGAAGTCCCAGTGTTCGTCCCAGGCTGACAAACATGGGCCAGAAAGCATGTAGGCATTTGGTTGTTTATTCCAGTGTTTTGTGTCACAGCAAAAAGTGAACAATAGGATATTCTACTAAAGTAGAATGTGCTTTTCAGGGGAGTTAATAGATTTCTATTACTTCCTACTTCAGGCCAAATACTAAACTATCAAAATGAAACCACCAAAATTCCAGATGAAAAATGTTTAA
>NW_011889985.1:13968-14429 GCF_000151845.1 Pteropus vampyrus
TTTACATGTGGTCTATTATCCTAAGGACACATTTATCGTTCCTAAAAATCATTTATCTCCTAAAGAGGACGACAGCCGCCCACAACCACACCCCCGCCCGCGGCCTCACCTTTCCCTGTTAAAATCAGATTTCAGTCTGGATTCTAAGCTACCTCACAAGTTGCTCGCTTTTCCCTTGGTACACAGGGTCCTCATGGCCATAAACTTCTGTTTCTTTTTTGGTTTGTTACTCTGTCTTGTCTCAGAAGGGTCTCAGCCAAAAACTCAGAAGCAGAGAGAGAAATTATTTTTCCTCCCTTATAGGTGTCAAGAGGTCTAATTTCCTTCTTTTGCATGTGCTCTGGTTCACTTGAGTCGGTTTCTATGGATTCCTTTTCCTCCTGATTATCGATCACATTTTTTGCTTTTTAGCGGGTCCAGAAATTGTTCGACCGCGTGCTTCAACGTTAGGCTCTTGCACA
>NW_011889985.1:17549-18099 GCF_000151845.1 Pteropus vampyrus
GCTACCCCCAGACCCACTGTGGAGCGTGGGGGCTCGGCACTAAGAAAGCGCGTCATTTCCATGTAGACATGGATTAGGGGACAAGGGCTTGGGTGAGCCTTGGCTCACATCTCCCACGTCCTTGCCAGACGGTGACCTGCTCAACGGCCAGAGCCAGCCTGCTTCTCACCTTCCATGGTGCCTGATCTCCTCCCAAGCGTTCTGACCCGATGGCACTTAAGATCGAGCAGATGAAGATCGTTGAGAAGATCTGTGCAGTCAACTAGATCGATGCAGTCTGGTAAGCGTCTGGGTCTTTAATGTTGGTACTGAAACAAAGAAAAAGGAACGATTTTGTCAAAACAAAAAAGACACCTTCCTCAGCACCTACTTCTTCAGGCAGCACATGTCACTCATGTCTAATTGACTCATTATTTAATATCCACTCTATTAACTCTTGGGGTAGAAAGATGAAAAGGACTCGTGCCCTGTTCTCCTTGAGTGCATATTTCTACTGAGGGAGACAGCAAATGTCCACCTCATTATCATAGGTTGGATAGGTTTTCTCTGG
>NW_011889985.1:19949-20319 GCF_000151845.1 Pteropus vampyrus
TGAAGTTACAGCAGGGAGAAGGAGCATTTGTAAATCAGAAATGTAGATGGGGGTTCGGATGCGCAGAAGAGGACCCAAAGCACCCCATTTCCCCTATCTTGACAGCAGAGAATCGTCCTGATGGATGGGCTGACGGAGCAAGGACTGACCCGACCTGGTCCCTCCCTATTTTCACCAGGTGAAGGTTAGAGCCGCTCCTTTGTTGGAGGAAAAAACTGGGAGGCCTTTGCCTGGCAAGAGCCCACATGTCCCTGGGTATGTCCCCTCAGTCCACGAGGCCAATACCTGGCATCAGTCAGCCCATAACCAATGCCAAATGGCTATGGAGGAAAAGAGCTAGAAGCCAGAGGATGTCAGAAGTAAGCCTGGT
>NW_011889986.1:0-3257 GCF_000151845.1 Pteropus vampyrus
GTGTGTAAAGGTCACTATTTCCTGTTTTGTTAGGAATATCTTACTGTGTTTGTGTGTGTTCATCTGTCATCAGTATGTCCTATTTTGATATGCAAACTGCTGTGTGTGTATGTACAACTGTCATTACTATTTCCTATTCGATAATGGATACCTATGTGCTCGGGTGTGTGTGTGTACATTGGTCATTAGCGTTTCTTATTTTGTAATGAATCTTGTGTTAGTGTTTCTGTACAATCGTCATTAGTGTTCCCTCCTTGTAAATAATGAAACCTTAGTCTGTGTCTGTGCGTAGTGCTCGTATTAGTACTTCCTGTTTTGTTATACATCTTTCGTGTGTGTGGACAACTTTCATTAGTATTTCTTCCTATTTGGAAATAAACACCTTTGTGTGTGTGTCGATTGTCATGTTCCTATTTCGTAATATATAACTTTCTGTGTGTGAGTGCGTGTACATTTGCCATTACTGTTTCTTCCTATTTTGTTATGAATTCCTGTGATTATGTAAAATCCTCATTTGTAATTCCTCCTGCTTTGTCTTGAGAACCTGTGTGTGTGTGTGTCAACAAGAGTAATTAGTATTTCTCCCTATTTTGTAACGAATACCTTTGTGTGTGTGTAAAATTGTCCTTAGTGCTTCCTAAATGTTACAAATACTTGTGTGTGTACGAGTGTCATTAGTAACTCCTATTTTGATTTAAATAAGTTTGCAGGTTTACGTGTAATCTTCAATAGTGTTTCTATTTTGTATGAATACCTGTAAGTGTATATAACTGTCATTAGTATTTCCTACTTTGTGACAGTACCTTTGTGTGTGTCTTCAATTGTGTGTGTGTGTGTGCGCCACTATCTTTAGTATATCCTCTTATTTGGTGTGCAACTGTGATTATTTCATCCCATTTTGTAATATATACATTTGTGTGCGTGTGCACAGTGTCATTAGTATATTTTTCTAATGAACACCTTTGCGTGTGAATGTGTGTCCGTCATCGGTATTTCCTATTTATTATAAATTTGTGTGTGTGTAAAAATGTCATTTGTATTTCCTATTTTGTAATGCGTACTTTTTAGTGTGTGTGTGTTCCACTGTGATGGCTATTTTCTTCAATTCTGTAATGACTACTTGTGTGTGTGTGGGGGGGGGCGGGTGTATGACAGTCATTAGATTTCCTTCCAGTTTGTAATGAATACCGTGGTGTGTGAGTGTGTGTAATATTGTCATCAGTATTTTCTCTTATTTTGTAACGAATTCTTTGGTGTGTGGTGCACAACTGTCATTTGCATTTCATATTTGTAATGAACATCTTTGCGTGTGAACAAGTATACCATTATCATAGTATTCTCTATGAGTGTGTACAACTATCATTAGTATTTCATTTCGTAATAATTTCCTTCGTGTGTGTGTCTGTACAAGTGTCATTAGTATCTTTTAGTAAGGAAAACATTCTGCGTCTTTACAATTCCCATTAGCATTTCCTCCTATTTATTGTAAATACCTTCGTCTGGATGAGTATAATTATCATTAGTATTTCTCCCTATTTTGTTTTCAATATCTTTGTGTTCGTGTGTTTATGTCCAATTGTCTTTAGTATTTCCAGCTGTTTAGTTATGAATATTTTTGTGTGAGTGTCCATACAATTTGCATTAGCATCTCCTATGCTGTTATAAACACCTTTGTGTGTGTATCGATTGTCATGTTCCTATTTCGTAATATATAACTTTCTGTGTGTGAGTGTGTGTACATTTGCTATTACTGTTTCTTCCTATTTTGTTATGAATTCCTGTGATTATGTAAAATCCTCATTTGTAATTCCTCCTGCTTTGTCTTGAGAACCTGTGTGTGTGTGTGTCAACAAGAGTAATTAGTATTTCCCCCTATTTTGTAATGAATACCTTGGTGTGTGTGTAAAATTGTCCTTAGTGCTTCCTAAATGTTACAAATACTTGTGTGTGTACGAGTGTCATTAGTAACTCCTATTTTGATTTAAATAAGTTTGCAGGTTTACGTGTAATGTTCACTAGTGTTTCTATTTTGTACGAATACCTGTGAGTGTATATAACTGTCATTAGTATTTCCTACTTTGTGACAGTACCTTTGTGTGTGTCTTCAATTGTGTGTGTGTGCCACTATCTTTAGTATATCCTCTTATTTGGTGTGCAACTAAGATTATTTCATCCCATTTTGTAATATATACATTTGTGTGCATGTGCACAGTGTCATTAGTATATTTTTGTAATGAACACCTTTGTGTGTGAATGTGTGTCCGTCATCGGTATTTCCTATTTATTATAAATTTGTGTGTGTGTAAAAATGTCATTTGTATTTCCTATTTTGTAATGCGTACTTTTTAGTGTGTGTGTGTTCCACTGTGATGGCTATTTTCTTCAATTCTGTAATGACTACTTGTGTGTGTGTGTGTGTGTGTGTGTGTGTGTGTGGTATATGACAGTCATTAGATTTCCTTCCAGTTTGTAATGAATACCGTGGTGTGTGAGTGTGTGTAATATTGTCATCAGTATTTTCTCTTATTTTGTAACGAATTCTTTGGTGTGTGGTGCACAACTGTCATTTGCATTTCATATTTGTAATGAACATCTTTGCGTGTGAACAAGTATACCATTATCATAGTATTCTCTATGAATGTGTACAACTATCATTAGTATTTCATTTTGTAATAATTTCCTTCGTGTGTGTGTCTGTACAAGTGTCATTAGTATCTTTTAGTAAGGAAAACATTCTGCGTCTGTACAATTCCCATTAGCATTTCCTCCTATTTATTGTAAATACCTTCGTCTGGATGAGTATAATTATCATTAGTATTTCTCCCTATTTTGTTTTCAATATCTTTGTGTTCGTGTGTTTATGTCCAATTGTCTTTAGTATTTCCAGCTGTTTAGTTATGAATATTTTTGTGTGAGTGTCCATACAATTTGCATTAGCATCTCCTATTCTGTTATAAACACCTTTTTGTGTGTGTGTACAACTGTCATTCATATTTCCTCATAAATTTTTATAATTTCGTGTGTGTGTGTATATGTCATTATTATTTCCTTCGTTTTGTTTCTCATACCTTTCAGCTTGTGTGTTTAGATCCAACTGTCATTAGTACTTCCAGCTATTTTGTGATTACCTGTGTGTCTACAATTGTCATTAGTATTTCCCCTATTTTGTAATTAATCCGTGTGTGTGCACAATTCTCATTAATTTCTATTGTTAGGAAACCTTTGTGTGAGTATATGTACAATGTACTGTTTCCTAT
>NW_011889986.1:4352-4735 GCF_000151845.1 Pteropus vampyrus
AGCTATTTTGTGATTACCTGTGTGTCTACAATTGTCATTAGTATTTCCCCTATTTTGTAATTAATCCGTGTGTGTGCACAATTCTCATTAATTTCTATTGTTAGGAAACCTTTGTGTGAGTATATGTACAATGTACTGTTTCCTATTTGTACTGAACACCGTGTGTGTGTGCGCAGCGGCCATTATTATTTCCTTCTGCTATGTGATAGTAGCTTTGTGTGTGTGTTCGGCTGTCATTGGAATTTCATCACAGATTTTTTATGAGTACTTGTGTGAGTGTGTACAACTGTCATTAGTATTTCCTCTTATTTTGTTATGAATACCTTTGTGAGTGTACCTGTGCCTACGTTTGTCACTTGTATTTTCTTTATTGTAATAAATAT
>NW_011889986.1:5432-8402 GCF_000151845.1 Pteropus vampyrus
TAACTGTCCTCAGTATTTCCTATTTTGTAATGAATGCTATTTTTGTTTGTGCGTATACATGTGTAATTAGTATTTCCTATTTTGGCATAAATACCTTTGTGTGTGTGTATATACAATTGTCATTAGTCCTTCCTCCTATTCTGTTATGAATACTTTTGTGTGTGTGTGTGTACGATTTACTGTTCCCTATTTTGTGACAGTACCTTTGTGTGTGTGTGTTTAGTTGCAATTAGCACTTTCTCCGTTTTTATTGTTTTGTGTGTGTTGAGCTGTCATAAGTATCCCTTTCTATTCTGTTATGAATACCTCTGTGTGTGTACAATTGGTATTAGCATTTCCTTAAGTGTAATGAAACCTGTGTGTGTGTGACGGTGCACCACACTGTCTTTAGTACTTCCTGTTTATAATGAATATCTGCGTGTTTGTAAAACTGCATCAGTATCCCTATTTGATGTGAATACCTTTGCGTGAGTGTGAGTACAACTGTCATGACTATTTCACGTTTTAATGAAAAGCTTTGTGCATATGTGTGTGCAATTGTCATTAGGATTTTCTGATTCTGTTATAAATACCCTCGTGTGTCTACGTGTGTGTAAAACAGTCCTCAGCATTTCCACTTATTGTTATGAATATGTGTGTGCACAGGTATCTGTCACTAGCCTGTCCCCTTGTTCTGTTATGAACACCTTTCACGTGTGTGTGTAGCAATGTCATTACGATTTCCTCTTATTTGGTTATGAATTACTGTGCGTGTGCGACCGTCGGTCTCATCCTCTTTTGTAACATACACATCTGTATGCACGCGTAGAGCTGTCATCAGTACACTCTTGTAAGGAAACTTTGCGTGTGATGTGTGTAAAGGGTCATCAGTGTTCCGTTTGTTATAAATTTGTGTGTGTGTAAAACTGTCATTTGCATTTGCTCCTGTTTTGTAATGCATACCTTTTAGTGTGTGTGTCTTCTAGGGTGATGACTACTTTCTTCCATTTTGTACTAAATACTTGTGTGTGTGTGTGTGTGTGTGTGTGTGTGTGTGTGTGTGGTATACAACAATCATTAGATTTCTTTCTACTTTGTAATGCATATCTTTGTGTGTGTGTGTGTGTGTCTGTATAATATTCATTAGTATCCTCTGATTTTGTTAGGAATATCTTTGTGTGTGAATATGTGTAAAATTGTCAATATTTCCTATTTTGTTAAAAAACCTGTGTGTGTGTGTGTCATTAGTATTTCTTCCTATTTTGTTATGTAGAACTTTGTGTGTCTTTGTGTGTAAAACTGTGATTAGTATGTCTACCTATTTTGTGATCGATACCTTTGTGTGTGAAGGTCTGTACGACGGTCATTAGCATTTCTTAGTTTGTCATGAACACCTCTGTGTGTGTACAATTGTCATCGCATTTCCTTCAATTATGTTATAAATACCTTCACGTGTGAATATCTGCGTAAGACTGTTATTATATATCCTTCTTATTTTGCTACAAATACCTTTGTGTGGGCGCGTGTATACTTCTTGTTAGTGTTCCCTACTATTCTGTGTTTAATACCTTTGACTTCAGCTGTGTCAGATCAAGGGTCATTATCATATCTGCTATTCTGTAGCGAATCCCTTTGTGTGCAGGTGTACACACCTTTCATTAGTTATTCACTTTGCAACGACTTTCGTGTATGTGTCTGTCCCACTGCCACTACTATTTCCTAATTAGTAATAACCACCTTCCTGTTTGTTCCTGGACAACAGTCAAATACTTCCTGCCATTTTGTTACGAAGCCTCCCTCACCTTTCCGCCGGGGCTGGTCGCGGTGGTCCCTTGATACTCATTTCAAAAGGAGAAAACTTAGGCTCAGAGAGGTGATCACACAGCTCATACGTGACAGAGTCAGAATTCAGACCCACAGCTGTCTGAAGTCTCCCCAAACTGACCTCTTTCCACCAGGTGAAGGATGCCATTTTGGCTTCTTCATCGACAAGGATGGAGGGGCACGTGGGACGATGGAAGGGCAGCCCAAAGCATCCCTGGGCACACTGCCTGTGGGTGGCCCTGAAGTCTGCATGAGGATACAAAGAGAAATTAGACACATTTTCTACGCCAAGGAGCTCCATGTGACCCTGAGTGCTTCTCAAACTTCTGTACCCAAGTAACCGCAGATGACTGAACACTCCCTACAGAGCCCCAAGGCGCTAGGAAGCCTGTGCATTTGCCGCAAGTGAGACATTTCTCGGAAGGCCACACTTTTAGCTCACAATGCACGTGAATTGAGTGTGTAATGCCAGAGCTCCCACATATATATACATATGGATATATATTTATAGATATATACTTATGTAAATATATATATGGATATATGTTTATGGACATATATAAATATGGATATATACTTATGGATATACATAAATATATATATTATGTATATCTATCTATATCTATATCTATCTATCTATCTATCTATCTAATCTATCTATCTATATATGGTTTTTATAAGAAAAGGCTGTGTTGCCCCCAGATCTTTTAGGGAAGACAGGCCGTTCCAAGCACATGCTTTGGAAAACATCTTCCAAGCACTTCTGCTAAGCTCCGGCCCAGGGCGGACACAGGGTCCCTGCTGGGAAGCAAGAGGCCGTGAAAGTCTGTTACTCTGCAAAACTACCAGCGCGGTAACGAGGCCGCGGAGAAGCACTTGCCCCGGTCACAGACTCTGTCAGCAGCCTGCGTGGACTCGGGCCCCCGCTGCCAAATGACTCTTGCTGTGCTCCGACTTCCCTAGGTGACAGGGGTTTGCGGTTCCTGTCCCACCTATGGGACCCCCACCGTCCAGCACTGACCAAGCATAGTCGCGAGGTGGTGACCGTCTATGAAAACACACACAACCGAATGACGAGGATAAACCCCACTAAAAAATGGGCGGCGAGTCTAAATAACTGATTCTGTAAAAGCAGACAGACAGCGGGTCCGGAAGAGATGCTCGACG
>NW_011889986.1:9143-11380 GCF_000151845.1 Pteropus vampyrus
GAAAAGGCTGTGTTGCCCCAGATCTTTTAGGGAAGGCAGGCCGTTCCAAGCACATGCTTTGGAAAACATCTCCCAAGCACTTCTGCTAAGCTCCGGCCCAGGGCGGACACAGGGTCCCTGCTGGGAAGCAAGAGGCCGTGAAAGTCTGTTACTCTGCAAAACTACAAGCGTGGTAACGAGGCCGCAGAGAAGCACTTGCCCCGGTCACAGACTCTGTCAGCAGCCTCCGTGGACTTGAGCCCCCGCTGCCAAATGACTCTTGCTGTGCTCCGACTTCCCTAGGTGACAGGGGTTTGCGGCTCCTGTCCCACCTATGGGACCCCCACCGTCCAGCACTGACCAAGCATAGTCGCGAGGTGGTGACTGTCTATGAAAACACACACAACCGAACGACGAGGATAAACCCCACTAAAAAATGGGCGGCGAGTCTAAATAACTGATTCTGTAAAAGCAGACAGACAGCGGGTCCGGAAGAGATGCTCGACGTTAGGAGTTAGTGAAAAACCTCAACTCTAAACTACATCCCGTCACACCTCACACCATTCTCATTGAAAAGACAATGCGTAACAAGTGCTGGCCATGACGCAGAGAACGGGCCTCGTGCTCTGCTGGGGGTGTCAGCTGCGGCACCCACCGTGGAAAGCAGTGAGAAGGGGCTTCAGAAAATCAACAGAACAAAAACAGAGAAGCCCAAATGTGGAAACAACCTGGTTGTGCACTGCGGATGAATCAATAAGGAAAAGGTGACACGTACCGGTAAATCCTGTTCATCCACAAAAAAGGCGACGTTTCCATTTGCAACGACAAGGACGGGCCTTGAGAGCGTTATCCTTAAGTCAGAGAGGGAACGAAAAATTCTCTATGATCTCACTTACATTGGCGATCTAAAACATAAAAGAAAATTTAAAAAACCAAGCTCGCAGATGCAGGAAACAGACTGGGGGTTGCCGGAGGTGAGGGGGTGTGGGGAGGAGAAACGGGGGAACGGGGTCAATGGCACGAGCTTCCAGGTCTATGAGAAATGAGCCCCAGGGCTGTGACGTGCAGCGTGGCGACAGGTAGTAATGTGAACGGCATGCGTGACAGCGGCTAGGAGGGCACATCTGAGGAGCTCCCGTCGTAAGAAAGAAGCTGGCAGCTGTGCAGTCAGACAGGACGTGTGGGGGGCGAGGACACCAACAGCAGCATGGCACAGGCCCCTCGCGGTGGGGCAGCGACCCCCAAGCCCGCACATGGCTGTCCCCCCAGCTCAGAGTGCACCACGGGGACAGAAACACCGAGAAGCTGGCTCCCTGACCTGCACAGTGAGGGTCTGGTAGGGAGGCTGCGGACACTGCTCCATCCACGTCGTCCCGAAACAACGTCCCCGCCAAAGCCGTGGTGACACGCCGATGTTTCCGATGGTGTCCTGTACCAGGAAGAACAGATTCTTGTTGAACTCGTGCAAATAACTGCATTTACACGAAAACAGGAACACACACTACGCGTTTTCAATGCTGGAAGATCGGCAGATCCTCGCGGTTCCAAAGCGTACCCGTGATGTCCTCGTGCACGAGGATCTGGTCCACCAAACTTCTGTTAAGTTACAAACGGCTTAAGAGGAAAAAAAGATTGCTTATAATCTTGAAAACAAATGTTAAAAATAAAAAAAAATTTCAAACCAATGAGTCAAAAAATCACAACGGTTCTTGTCGGTTCTTCCGGCCCGGGCCAGTAACTCTTGTCCTGCTGGGTCTGGTGACCACCATGTCTGCAGCTCCCTAAGCATCCAGGGGAGCGGCCGCAGCCACCCACTGCCACCGCACGGCCATCCCACTGGGTCACCGTCCACGACAAATGACCTAAAATGGCCAGGGCTGTAGACAGATGAGGTTCATTTGATAAGGAGAATTATTTGTTTCTGTGGCACATAACTCACTGCACCTGTGAGGCTGTGGACACTCAGCCAGCCTCTGGTTTCCTGGGACTCTGGCCCAGGTTCCGGGGTGCCCGCAAACACGCGGGAATCGAAGTGCGACCCTCCACCTCGGGGATGTTTACAGAGCGACCGTCCGGCACTCAGATGTGCACGTGGCCCCTGACCAGCCCATCAGGGGTCGAGGGCACGAGTTTCGGGTCCTGGGTGAAGGGTCTGGGCGTCGAAGGCAAACCTGATCTCATGCACGCACGGGCAGCACAGGAATGTGCGCTCACACCGCACCGAATGCGGACGGCTCCGAGGACTCACCTGTGCCGCT
>NW_011889986.1:13058-13383 GCF_000151845.1 Pteropus vampyrus
GAAGGCAAGGCCCAGCCGCTGAAAAACAGCAAGGAGTTTCCTAAAAACAAAGAAACAAACAAGCAAACAAACAGCACTACCATATGACCCGGAAATTCCACTTCTGAGAAATTAGCCAAAGAAAATGAAAACACTGTCTCAGAAAGACAGCTGCGCCCTGTGTTCATGGCGGCGTTATTTACAAGAGCGACACATGAGGACAACCTAAGCGTCCGTTTGTGGATGAATGGATCAAAAAAGTTTGGTTTCTGGATCTCCATGTACGCAGCTACACGACGGGATGGCCTTCTGCCATCAACAGGAAGGCGTCCTGCCGTTTGTGACG
>NW_011889986.1:14118-14621 GCF_000151845.1 Pteropus vampyrus
GAAGGCAAGGCCCAGCCGCTGAAAAACAGCAAGGAGTTTCCTAAAAACAAAGAAACAAACAAGCAAACAAACAGCACTACCATATGACCCGGAAACTCCACTTCTGAGAAATTAGCCAAAGAAAATGAAAACACTGTCTCGGAAAGACAGCTGCGCCCTGTGTTCATGGCGGTGTTATTTACAAGAGCGACACATGAGGACAACCTAAGCGTCCGTTTGTGGATGTATGGATCAAAAAAGTTTGGTTTCTGGATCTCCATGTACGCAGCTACACGACGGGATGGCGTTCTGCCATCAACAGGAAGGCGTCCTGCCGTTTGTGACGACATGGATGGACCCTGAGGGCATCGGGGTAAGTGAAACCAGTCGGAGACAGTCAGATCGCGTCCACCTCACCTGTCTGTGGCATGAACTGGAAACGAACACGCGGAACATGCAGACCACGGGCTGGGGCGCCGGCGGTGGGGACCGAGAGGCGCCCAGTCCCAGCTCCCAGGTCGACC
>NW_011889987.1:0-19905 GCF_000151845.1 Pteropus vampyrus
ATCATCATCATCATCATCATCATCATCATCATTATCATCATCATCATCATTGCATCATTATCATTATTATTATCAGAAAGAGGAAGAATATCAATGCCATGGAATTAAAGAAAGTCCTAGTACTGAGTTATAAAGAAATTGTTTTCATTTGATGTATTATATACAGAATATCAAATAATGTAATATATTTTTACTGTAACTAGAAGAATTTAAACAGGAGTAAACATGATTAGAAAACATAACAAGGTGCCTTATTAAATATCCATATTTTTGTTTGCATGGCAAGACTACGAATTTACAGAAACTCATTTAAAAAAGTCAACAGTCTTTGAAAACAACAGACACACACTCTGAACTATTTGATGTAAAAATATTCTGACATTACAAGCCTATTAAGAATCATTTTATCTTAAAATGCAGAACCGTAGCTGAGACAAAAAGTGTTTGAATAAACCATTAAATAAACTGTATTTTTGACAGATAATTAAAAACAAAAGTATATTTTAAGCCCGAAGCTGTTTTGTTTACATAGAAGCAATGATTGATAAATTAGGTAAAATATACAAATAAACAAAAAAATACAAGCCAACAGCAACAACAAAAGATTGGATCTTGGATATGCAATTTACTAAGCCCTTGAAAAGGTACATTGTCTGTAGTGACTCATATCATGTAGGCAGTCTTGAATTGTCATACACACTCCTACCAACACATACACACACACACACAGACACACACACACATACACACACACACAATCAGAAAGAAATATTATGACTTTCTTTCTTGACACTATAAAGGAATTAAGGTTAAATGAGATCATAAGGGAGAGACCCTAATCCAAAAGGAGTAGTGTCCTGGTTTCTGACACAGAGCTCTTAAAAAACCTCATAAATAGGGATGACAAGAGAACAGTTTAGTCTGTGACCCCAGTTCCTGATGCATAGCTCCTAAGACCTTTCTAATTTCCTGAGTGATAGGAACATCTGATACTGAGCTCCTAAATACCAGAGAATTTCCTGGGTGATAGCAATATCTTTCTTTTGAATGAGGTGACCCTCAGTGGGCTTCAGGATGGGTGCGGGTTACAGAAAGAACAAGTCATGATTTAGAAGCTTTCAACTTTCATTTCTATACCCCACTCTCCAGAGAGGGAAAATAGCTGAAAATGGAGTTGATAATCGATCATGCCCATGTGATGAAGCCTTCATAAAAATCTCTAAAATATGAAGTTTGGAGAGTTTCCAGGTTTGTGAATATATCCAACTGCCAAAAGGATGGTGCATCTGAACTCTACAGAAACAGAAGCTTTTGAACTGGGATGCTTCCCAGTCTTACCCTACGTATCTCTTCATCTGGCTGTTCATCTGTACCCTTTATCACATCATTTAGGGCATAATAAACTGATAAATGCAAATAAGTGATTCCCTCAATTTTGTATAAGTATAATGTGCATTTTCAAAGGCGAGGAAAAGGAGCAGGGACTAGAAAGCATTTTCAGACTAATAGTTGACGAGATTTCCTAAATCAAAAGAGTGAGCTGAAGCTTGGACTTCAAGAAGTCAAAAAACCATCCTATTATCTCAACTCAAAAAGGTCTTCACTAAGGTACATTTTATTAAAATTATCAAAAATCAATGACAAACACAAAATTCTCAGGGCAGCCAGAGAGAAGAAGACAGTAATTTATAAAGGGAAATCCATTAGATTATAGTAGGACTTCCCGGCACAGACCTTACAAGCCGGAAAGGAGTGGAATCAAATATTCAAACTATTAAATGAAAGGAACTACCAGCTAGAATAATTTATACACCTAAGCTCTCATTATGATATGAAGGAGAAATTAAGACCTTTCCAGACATACAAAAATTGAGGGAATTCTCCACTATGAGGCCTGCACTAAAGGAAATACTGAAAGGAGTCAGCTCACTTAAAATAAAATAACCAAAAAAAAAAAACCAAACACTAAAACAGAATTAGAGTAAGGTGACTATCAGGCATATAGAAGCAGAGGAGTGCAACCCTTACTAAGAACAGGGCATCATAATCTTAATTATTAAGAAAAGAATTGTTATAACAAGATAGTAACAAACATTCAGGATCCATAGGGACAAATTGAGATAAAAATAACTGAAAAGTGGAGGGTTCAAAGATCCAAATTTGCGAAGGAGAATGGAGATAAGGCATGTGTAGAAGAAAATGGACAACTGTATATATATAGCTATCATAAAAGTAACATATTCATAAAAGTAACTACACACCAAAGATTCAGAACAGAAATGTATAACATAAAACAAGAAGAACCGGAAGCAAAACCCCAAAAGCCAAACGAAATAAAGAAAACAGAAACAAAATGACAAGAAAACAATGAAAACACTGAGCTACCAGAAAGCAAAAGATAAAAAGACTATAAGAAATCCTCATATTTTAATAATCACCCTAAATGTAAATGGACTGAACTCACCAATAAAAAGGCACAGAGTTGCAGAATGGATCAAAAAACAAAACCCAACCATATGCAGCCTCCAGGAGACACATCTCAGCTCCAAAGACAAATATAGACTCAAAGTGAAAGGATGGAAAAATGATATTTCAGGGAAATGACATTCAGAGAGCAGTGGAAGTAGCAGTACTAATATCAGACGAAATAGATTTCAAAATAAAAAAGGTAAAGAAAGATACTGAGGGACACTTCATAATTATAAAGGGAATCATGCACCAAAAAGACATAACACTTATTAATATCGATGCTCCCAATCAGGGAACACTGAAATATGTAAAGCAATTACTAGTAGAACTAAAGGGAGAAACAGACCAAAACACTATCATAGTAGGGGAACTAAATAACCCACTGCCAAATATGGACAAATCATCCAAATAGAAAATCAATAAGGATATAATATCCTCAAATGACATATTAGACCAACTGGATATAATTGAAATATACAGAGCCTTCCATCCCAGAACAACTGCTTATACATTCTTCTCTAATGCACAGGGAACATTCTCAAAAATTGACCACATAATGGAACACAGAGATGGCTTCAACAAATATAATGGATTTAAATCATACTAACTATATTTTCTGAATCATAAAGTTTTGAAACTAGAGGTCAACTGCAAAAAAAAAAAAGCAGGAAGAACCACAAATACATGGAGATTAAACAACATGCTACTGAAGAATAATTGGGTCAGAGAAGAAATAAAAAGGGAGATCGAGAGATACGTAGTAAAACATATCAAAACTTTTGGGAGACAGCAAAAGTGGTTATTAGAGGAAAGTTCATATCATTACAGACATATCTCCAAAAACAAGAATGAGTCCAAATAAACAACCTAATGCTTCACCGTAAACAAACAAACAAACAAACAAAAACAAGAAAAGGAAGAACAAATGAAGACTAACGCTAGTAGAAGCAGATAATAATCAAAATTAGAGCAGAAATAAATGGAATTTAAAACAAAAAAAATGGAAAAAGAGAAATGCAACAAAGAGCTATATTTTGAGGTTAGTGAAACCTCTGGCTAGACTCACTAAAGAAAAAAGAGAGAAGACACAAACAAAATCAGAGATGAAAGAGGGGAATTTATGACAGACACTGCAAAAGTACAAAGGATCATACAAGAATAGTGTGAAAAATTATATAATGCCAAATTTAATAACCTAGAAAAATAGACCAGTATTTAGAAAAATATAATCTTCCTTGATTGAATCAAGAAGAACTGGAAAATACAAACAGATTTGTCAACAGTATAGAAATTGCAACAATCATCAAAAACCAAAAAGTAAAAATCCAAGACCAGATGGCTTCACCAGTGAATTCTACCAAGCATTCAAAGATTTAATACCTCTTCTCCTCAAACTCTTCCAAAAAATCAAAGAGGAGACAATACTTCCCAACTCATTTTATGAGGCCAATATCATCCTGATATCAAAATCTGGTAGAGATAACACACACACACACAAAATAAAACTAAGGACTAATATCTCTTATGAACACAGATGCAAGAATCCTAAATATGATTAGTGAACAGAATACAATAACATATATAAAGGAATATACACCATGCTAAATTGGGCTTCATCCCAGAGGCACGGGGATGGTTTCACATAAACAAATCGATTAATGTGATATACTACATAAACAAATTAAAAATTAAGAATCCTATGATCATATCAATAGATACAGAAAAAGCCTTCAACAAGATACAGCATCCATTTATGATAAGAACACTTAACGAAATTGGTATATAAGGCCATATATGACAAACCCTCAGCCAACATTATACTTAATGGTGAAAAACTAAAAACCTTCCCTCTAAGATCAGGAACAAGGCAGGGTTTTCCACTTTCGCCACTGTTATTCAATATAATTTTGGAGGTACCAGTGAGTGCAATCAGACAAGAGAAAGATATAAAAGGTATCCAAATTGGAAACAAAGAAGTCAAACTGTCACTATTTGAAGATGACACGATTCTCTATATAGAAAACCCACTTAACAAGAACACTACTAGAAACGATAAACAAATACAGTAAAGTCACTGGATACAAAAATCAACGTTCAAAAATCCATGGTGTTCTTATACTCTAATAATGAAGCATCAGAAAAACAAGTGGAAAAAATAATTCCTTTTGCGATTGCAACAAAAAGAATAAAATACCTAGGAATATACTTAATGAAATAAATGAAGGACTTATATAATGAAAACTATAAGACCCTATTAAAAGAAATCTAAGAAGATACAAAGAAATGAAAAGATATTTTGTGTTTTTGGATTGGAAGAATCAACATATTTAAAATGACCATATTACCTAAAGCATTATACAGATTTAATGCAATCCCCATCAAAATCTCATCGGCATTTTTTAAAGAAATAGAACAAAAAAATCAGATTTGGATGGAAGCACAAAAGACTCCAAATTGCCAAAGCTATTCTGAGAAAGAAGAATGTGGCTGGAGGCATCACTCTGCCTGACTTCGAATTATACAACAAAGCGACAGTAATCAAAACAGCATGGTATTGGCAGCAAAACAGATACACGGACCAGTGGAACAGAATCGAGAGTCCAGAAGTAAACCCATATTTATATGAGCAAATAATTTTTGACAAAGAAGCCAAAAACATACAGTGGAGAAAAGTCTCTTCAATAAATGGTGCTGGGAAAACTGGAAAGCCACTTGCAAAAGAATGAAACTAGACTGTTGGCTATAACCACATAGCAAAATTAACATCAAAATGAATTATGGACCTATATATAAGACCTGAAACAATAAAATGCATAGAAGAAAATATAGGAATGAAACTCAAGAATCTTGGACTTAAAGAGAATTTTATGAATTTGACCTCCAAGGCAAGGGAAGTAAAAGCAAAAATGAATGAATGGGACTACATCAAACTAAAAAGCTTCTGCTCAGCAAAAGAAATTGTCAACAAGGTAAAGAGAAAACTATCCAAATGGGAAAATATATTTTGAAGTAATACCTCCAATAAGGGCCTAATATCCAAAATATACAAAACACTCATACTACTCACACACAACAAAAAAACAAATGGTCCAATCAAAATATGGGGATCAGAAAAGACACTTCTCTTTCATGTACATGCAAATGGCCAACAAATATTTTAAAAGATGTTCAACATTTCTAGCTATTAGAGAAATGCAAATGAAAACCACAATGAGATATTATCTCACACCTCTTAGAACAGCTATAGTCAACAGGACAATTAATAACAAATGTTGGAGAAGATGCGTAAAAAAGCAACTCTCATACGTGGCTGGTGGGACTGTAAATTGGTACTGCCACTATGGAAAACAGTATGGAGGTTCCTCAGAAAACAAAGAATTGATCTACAATATGATCCAGCAATCCCTATACTGGGTATTTACCCCAAAGACTAGAAAACCCATATCTGAAAAGATATTTGCTCACCAATGTTCATAGCATTATTATTTATAGTGGCAATGACATGGGAGCAACAGAAGTGTTTCACGATAGATAATTGGCTAAAGAAGCTGTGGTACATATATACAATGGAATATTAATCAGCCATAAGAAGTGATGAAATACTGCCATTTGCGACAATATGGATGGACCATGAGATAATCATGCTAAGCGAAATAAGCTAGACAGGAAAAGTTGAAAACTACATGATATCACTTACATGTGGGATATAAACCTAAAAGCAACAAACGAACAGGACAAATAGAGACTCATGGGCATGCACTATAAACTAGTTGTTACCAGAGGATAAGGAGGGTAGGAGGAAGGTAGATGAGGTAAAAGGGGTCAAATATGTAGTGACAGAAAGAAATGTGTGGAATGTGAACACATAGTGTAAATATGTATATGCCTTACTGTTAAAGTGTACAGATGAAACTTATTGAATTCTGTTAACCAATTAAAAAAAATTTGGTTCAATACTGTCTTTTAACTTATGATTAACACAGGCATTTCCGCTAAAATAAAGTTTTTATTGTTAATGCAAAATTTATTGAGGTACAATAAACATGCACCAAAAAAATGCAAAAATCTTAAATGTACAGCTCAATAAAATTTTACAAAATATACACATCCATGAGACAAGCATCTGCATCAAGAAATACATTGCCAGCATCTCAGAATGTTTTTCATGCCCTTCCAGTCATATCCAGCTCCCCGAGGAAACCACTATCCTAATTTCAAACACTGTAGATTAGTTATACATATTTTTAAACTTTATATTGATGAGGTCATAATATCTGTTCTGTTTTCTCTCTAACTTCTTTTACGTAATTTTGTGTTGTGAGATTCTAAACTTTTATATTTTAAAATAGACCCAGTAACACAACATAATCACATTTGGAAAAGAAACGGTGGTTATAATAGAATCAACGTGATTGTTTGGCACATTAAACTTCTTTGCATAGCTCTTAGTTATTAACTTACAATTTCAATAAATGAGTAATTTCACTTTAGAGTAATGTTAATTTATTAAATTATGATAACCACAAAATGGCCATATCTTATTTTAACAGATTAAGGTGCTCTTTTAAACATAAGTTTCCTGAAACAGAAATCGTTTAATGCAAAATTTTAAGTATAGAATGAATAATTATGTCAGGGATATCTATTTTTTTATAATTTTTCATAGCACATTTGGAGCGAATTGTCAAAAATGAGATATAAGATTTTAAAAAATCATGTTTGCTGGACCCTTTTTTCCAAAAATACAAAACTCTATCTGTTGTTAGTAATGACTCCACTTTAAATTTCTATTGCTTTGAAGGGGCTTGATCCTCTGAAATCTAAAAGTTCTCATTTCAGAAAACACTTATTGAGGATGGTTGACAGAATCATTAGCATTCTTTCAAATCTCCCTACTCTCTCCCAAGTATGTATGTATAGTGGAATACTAGTAACTTAAACAGTGAACGAGAAAAATTCTAATAGGTATTATACTTTTAGAATTTTCGAGTTTAATGTGGAGTCTATTTAATTTTTAATGAACAATGGATTTAAGACTGAAACCTATATAAAAGATGTGAGTGATAAATGTTGGAGGTGTATCTTATAATCATGCACAGTTAACAATGTTCTTTTTATAAATCATGACAAAATATGATTCATTTAAATACATACCAAGTTGCAAAAAATAATGACAACAAAATTAAGAACACAGTTTTAAATCTGGTTCAAGATGAGAACAAAGTGAGAAAGTTTCAGTGCAGAGTGCATTGTATCTATTTGTTTTGTACTTTTAATATTTTAATTTTACTTGTTTGTTTTTTGTATTGTGGTTTGGAAAGAGGTGGACTCAAAAGTCAGGTATGATTTTTAAACAGTCACTTGAAGTTTCAGGTTTCCTTATAAAAGGAGAAGAATATTGATCAACAAATATTATTTTAAGATATATAGCCAAGTACAGTATAAGGTCATAATTATGTAATTTTTATTATAAAATTAAAAAATAATATTTTCTACCTAGACATTTTCCAAGGAATATGCAAAATTAAGCACAAAACCAAGTAAAACTCTTATTACTTAGGACATTATCATAAGATTGTAAATTCCTTAATATAATGTGTTAATCAATTTTTTATTATTCAGCTCAAGATGCATGTACTTTGCTCTCCTAATACACACACACCCACACATACACACACATATATACACATATATATATATACACGCACGCACACACACACACACACACACACACACACACACACACACATATATTTTTTTCCTTTTCCTGTTGTCCTATTGCTTCCTAGTCACTTTTGGATCAACCATGCACAAATGTTATCTCAATCAAAGTCCATGAATTTATATGTAGTATACATTTTACCCTTCCTTGTTGCTGAATATAATGAGGATGTAGGTATCTAGCTCTTAGTCTACCTCTTTAACTTCACCTTCATTTTGTATGAATTTCAATATTTATGTAGATGTCACACCCAGTAACCCATTTCAAATTCCTAAGCATGAAAACACTTTAATCTTTGAAATGACTTACTGCATCAATTCAATTCTGTAACTACACTTTAGTCTTTTGTTTTTTGGAGATATTGTTTCTAAGAAAACACTCCAGCTCTGTAGGCATAAACTCTAATGTATAAATTTCTGACCACAACTTCTCATCACTTTCTTTTTTTTTCTTACTTTTTAATTATGTTTATTAGGGTGACATTGGTTCATACAATTATATAATTTCCAGATATACATTGTCATTTGACATCTGTATTTGACATCTATTGTTTCCTTCAACTACCATATATTTGATCCCCTTTACCCACTTCGCCCTCCCCCTAAACCTCATATTTGTCCCTGTTTATCCAGTCTACCTCCCTGCTTCTTCCCCACCCTACTAGTAACCACTAGTCTATAGTCCTCTGGTAACCACTAGCCATGAGTCTCTGTTTGTTTGTCCTACTCATTTGTTGCTTTTAGGTTTATATCTCACATATAAGTGATATCATGTGATTTTCAACTTTTTTTTGTCTGGCTTATTTCACTTAGTATGATTATTTCGAGGTCTATCCATGTTGTCACAAATGGCAGTATTTCATCTCTTCTTATGGCTGATTAATATTCCATTGTATATGTGTACCATAGCTACTTTTGCCAATCATATATTGTAGGACACTTCTGTTGCTTCCATGTCCTGGCCAGTGTGAATAATGCTGCTATGAACATCGGTGTACAAATATCTTTTTGAATATGAGTTTTCAATTCTCATCATTTTCTTATTCAGTTACAACCACTTCTGTAATAACAGTGAATTTTTAGTTCCAAAAAACCTTCTCTGCTCTCTCTGCTTCAGGGCTTATGTCCCTTCCCTCTCCATCACAGATTTCACAGTCACCTTGTTCCTATTTTTTTTCTCCTTCCACACCTAGAAATTCCTCCTCTTGAATCAATTTATCCACCAACCTACTCTTGGGTGATGGAAGAGTAACAAAAGAAATTAAATAATCAGGCAGATTAATACTACTGTAAGTCCATGAACTCTGAGTGCTACTGTGCTTTTATTTATTTGGAAAAATTGTGTTCTATGTTCTTTGTCTTGCTCTGAAAGTTCACACTTTTCTTCAAATCTCATATTTTTTTTTTCCATTTTCCTCCAGTGAAGTTGTAATTCACATAAAATTGAGGATATCAGTGTGAAATATCTCAACTTCTCAACCTATAACTATAAAAGCACTTACATCTGTACTTATTCTCTTTCTTTAAACCTCAGAGGAACAAACTGACTCTTCTGTTCCGAAGGTTCTTTTGCCTTCATCTGAATCTCTCCCGTATCTTCAATGTTTAATGCTTCATCAGCTCTGTCTTTCTCTGTACTTCACACCTTTTTCTCTACAGACTATAGGACATCTATCTTTCTCTCATTAAAACAAAACAACTTTTCTTTTACTCTAATATTAACTTCTGACACTATCTCCACAATTTTCATATCTATTTTTCACAGTTATGTTCCTTAGAAAATATTCCTACAATCATTGCCTCAAATTTTTCACTTCACAAACTTAACTACAACTGGAATTCTGCCACTATCATGCCATTGAATCTGTTAAAGTCAATGACTGAGGCTGGCTCAGTCTCAGATCAATTACCAGTCCGGTGCTCTTTAAACTGCAAAGTCCATTTGTATTGTTTGTATGTTATTGCTGATGCTGCAAGCTAACATGTATTGAATGCTTTTTGTTTTCTAGGTGTTACATAAATATATACATCATCGTATGACAACCTTTTATTGAGTAAATTTTATTATTGTTTATTAAGCAAAAAAATTGAGGCAGAGAAAGATTAGTAATTTGCTCATAAACACACAGATAGTTGATAGCACAGTTGGCTAGATCTCACTCTAAAACCACTACATTGAATATGTCAGACTAAGTACCAGGACAAAAATTCCAATGAAAACAACATTAAATACTAGATAAAATGTCTTTTACAAACTCTTCCTAGAAATGTCAAGGAGGCAGAAAGACAATAATAAATAACCAGGTCAGAAAACTAAGTGAAGGCAAAATTACGAAAATCTTAGTGATGATGGCTTCTACTTAGAGAATTTTTGCTGATCTAAGTGAACTTAAAATTTGATCTATGAGGTCTAGAGTGGCTCAGAAAACAGGAGGCAAGACCCAAGGCTTACTCATGGAAGTAAGTCTGAAAAGATTTTCCTCCCCAGAATAGTAAATTCTCACTATGAGAGCGAATGAAAAATTCATCTCTCCTTTCCAGCCATGACTGCCTCAATAACCCCGAAACTGCTAAGAAAATTGCCTAGCTTAACCCTTGATATAGAGTATAGAGGAGAAAAATTTCCTTGAAAATTCATAACCAAACACAAGCTCTCATTATTAGAGTGGGTTTCCTTTATTCACATACCTTCAATTTCTTCAACTCAGGGAGAAACCATGATATTCTGAATTTGTACATCTAATGGTCCTGAACTCTACCTAAGGAAAAGAAACAATACAATTGAGGATCTGAGAAAAGTGATCTTTGACTGATAATGACTTAACATCCTCACAGAAGCAAGTATTTTTCAAAGACTCAAATAATTCTGACTTATAAGTTCCAAGAAAGATGAAAAGTAAGAATAAAAAAATTCTCCTAATGAACGAAAAACAAACTATCATGAAAAAGAGTCTGTTGAGACAAAAAAAAAAAAAAAAAACACTCATTCTCACAAAGGTTTTCAATATTTGAATTAGCAGACAAGGAGATAAAGCAAATATGTTAAATATATTTTAACAAATAACAAAGGTCTAAAATATGAATAAAGAATGAAAGACATAAATAAAAACTATCTTCTAGAAGTACAAAATATATAATTGAAATTAAAAACTCAGAGATGAAGTTGTTAGTAGATTAGGCAGAACTGATGAAAGAATTAGTGAACTGAATAACAGGGCAAAAGAAATGATACAGAATTCTTCACAGTTACAAAGATAAAAAATCTAAAAGCAAGTTTAGACAGAACTTAAAGTGAGAAAGTTTAGCAAACATCTAACCAGAGTTTCAAAGAGAAGGGAGAATGGAACAAAATTTTCCAAAACTAATAAAAGACTGCTATCCACAGATTCTAGTCCAATAAACTACAAATAGAGTAAAAAAAAAAAAAAAAAAGTAATCCATACCTGGAACCCATATATCATGTAGATACTGCAGAAAAACACCTGTCCCCATACCAAAAACTGAGTATTAGAAGTAGTAGACTGACAATTGACTTCCTAACAGCAACATTAAGTGATAGATGCTAGGGAAATAATATCTTCAAAGTAAGAAGAGAAAATAACTGCATTTAAGATTCTAGTACCGATAGAAATGTCTTTCAGAAACAAGACTAAAATTCACACTTTTTCAATTGCTGAATCAGTTTGCCATAGAATCATACCTATGGAAAGTTCTAAATCATGTACTTCAAGTGAAAGAAATGTGATTCCAGATGGAAGGTCTAAGATTCAGGAGAAAATGGACAAGAAAAGAAAGTATTAAATACGTGAATAACTGTATAACATGGACTCTTCAGCACAATAATTGCATCACTCATTATATGCGGTTAAAGAAATAAAATAAACACCAATAATATATAGATTGGGAGGGGAATGACTGTAGTTAAATGTCCACAGAATAATAATGTTCAAGGTGGAAGGGACATTGATTTATTTTAGGTATGTATTGTGTTAAAATTTCTACGTAGCCTTTATTTAATAAAACAGAGTGTACTACTTCTCAAATATGCCAGAGATACATGTGGTTGAAAAACACCTATCCCTAATAAAATTTTAAAAGAAAAAAAATATAGGAAAAAAGGACAATGGAAAGCTAAAATTAATCAATAGGGAGTAAAATTGATTATATCTGTAATTACAATAATGTAATTTAATCTTTGGAACAAACAAGGCTAGTCACACTGGCTAGATTACACTCTACTGTATAAAATATTATCCCTAAAAGCAAGAAAATGATTAAAAACATAAATCAAAGTTCATTTACATTTTAATTTATAACTCATTTATTTCCAGGTATAATTTTACCTGTTTCTTTGAGGGGGGAGGGGAAGCAGGGGAAGAACCAATATTTAAACATTTTAACAATATTAGAAGTTAGGCCTGATACATTCTGTGTGTCTAAGAAGAACCAGTTTGAAAGTAAACTACTTACCTAGGATGTCATTAGTTAAGCATGAATAAAGCAGGACAGCCATGTGGTATTTTAAAAAATAAATTATTATGAATATAACCTGTACTATTTCCTTCAAAATTGTAGAAAATTCATAGAGATATTATATGAAAGGGAAAAATTAATGAAATTATTAATCTAGTTTATCTTCTTTTAAATAGTAATAAAGGGATATCTCACAAGTTTGGTTAAATTAATGCCTAAAAATTAAAGATGATGCATAATGGAAACTTTATATGGATAATATTTACTAAATAATCAATGTCATTTTACTTATTCCATCAGCTCCTTTATAATAAAAAATTTATACTGGATTTCTGACAGTCATTATTACTTGGAAGAACTGACTATGGAAGATTTGATTTACCGTCTTTTGTGAGTTTTTCTTAGTGAGCAAAATCAGCAAATTTACATCTAGTTGTTTTAAAAGAACAAAAGTCAGAAACCCATACTACAATTATACTTAAAAGCTGAGACAGAGGAAACCATTTACACACTTCTAAGATCTCTTCTTGAAATTTTAATACACACAGGTGCCCAATATTAAGAGAAAATCATCAAATAATTGCCTCTATCATACAGGGGAGTAGGTGAGCCCTTTGATTTTCTAGCAGCCTAAATAACTGTTCCTTTCTGTTGTGTAAATGAATACTAAGGATGCAAAAATATTAGTTGAATAATTAGCGATGTCCTAAGAAGCTCCAAAGCCCCTTAAAATCCAATAATGCTAGATTTAACTTTTTCTTCTCAATTAGATCCCATGTTAACATTTAACAGCACTAAAGGGTCACTTTTTTTTTTAATACAGCTAAAGTATTTTCGAATGTTGGGGTAAAAATACTCAAATCTCACATTTTCGCCAACTAATGTCAGTATTTCAAACTGTGCTTTCAAGAAGCAAAAAGAACAGAGATTTTGTTTCTTGAAATACCTTAAGTTGGCTCTTGTGTTTTTAGAAACTACAAAGAAATCTTCACTTTAAAGCCCTTAAAGACAATATTTAAAACAAATGATAAAATATAAATGAGAAAAACATCAGATATATTGATCTATTTATAAGGCTATTCTAGATTTGTGCAAAAAAAAATAAGAGGAAAGAAATAGTTCAAATAAGAAAGCTTTGTGTTTGATTTTTTCATATAAGGATATCAAAAAAGGTACCACAGTACAATGTTAATAATTCCTAATATTTCACTATGTCCTTTAGGATTTGTATAGTTAAGTAAAAATTGATATAATTCAAAATTATTCTAATCAATAAAATACAACTTTGTGTAGAAACAACAATTTAATAATGCTATGAAGTGACATACAACATAGTTTGAATTATTAAGACCTTTATAGAGGTTTTATTATTATTTTATTATAGTTAGAATTTGCCAGAATTAAGAGTTAACTAGAACTAAGTTCACTCTTAATTTAAAAAGTGGTGCCAAATATCATGAAATAATACCTATTTAAAAATTAAGAAACTGAATTGAAGAAAAGCAAAACGTTTCTTTTAGTATTTTTAAAGTTATACTCTGAAATATTCTATATTAAAGAAGGCATGAGTTCAAAATAAGAAAAACTTGCATTATATATAATAATTGACATATTTTTAAATTTATTTTCCTTTACTTATAAAATATTTTGGAAAATAAATATTATTACCTCAAAAAATAATTGTTTTGTTCTTTTCTTCATAATTGCTGATATAATGACTAATCATGTATTCCTCAATGATACTATAAAATGAACTCTGAAATTATTTGTTCTTACTTTCATTTATGTGGAAAAGATATAAATTGTGTCCTATACAATAAAAATCGTAACAAAACACATGTACAATTTGAGCCCTTTATTTGAAGGGAAAATTAGCTTTCGATATTGATTTTGAATAAAAAAAATGTAATAGGTTTTTACTAGAAGCTTACTTATTATTAAAATGTTTAAGCAATTTATGATTTAAAATAATTTTGTTGTTATAAATCCTAACTCCTTCAGCATTCAAATCAAATTAAATAACAAACTCATTATTTTTAACTCTCTTGTTCTACTTAGTTACATTACATTCAATCAATACAAACCAAATTTAAGTTTTTTCTCTCAGCTCCCATCCTCTCAACTCTCTTCTGGCTACCATACTTGTTCTTTTTTTCCTGGTAAGGGCGTCACCATCTATGGATTGGACTGAGCTAAAAAAATCTCAGTATCCTCTTCAATTATTTTATCTCTCCCCTTGTTCCCTATTTCCAGTCCATTAGCAAGACTTCTGCATTCTATCTCTGCAATATTTCTCAGTTCAGTGACTCGAGCTGATGCTGCACAATTTCAGGCTTGCACAATTTCAGGCTCTCATGTCTCATGTTTTTACTCCAGCAATAGTTCTAAAAGGACTGATAGCTTCCTCCTGCCAGAAGATGCATGTTAAGTCTATTAAGTGTTCTCAATGTGATCCCAGTTTACCATTCCACTTCTTGGGGGAACTATATTTAGTTCCCCCAAACCACATTATCTAGTTTTTTCTGAACAATCTATGTTTCTTCATGATTCCAATTTTTTGCACAGATGGATTGTTTTACCTTAAAAAATTCCTTGTGTGTTGGCCAAACGACATCCACTCCTGAACTATACTATGGTGCTCACACGTGCGTCAACACATGCATATGTGCATACACACACACACAGAAAAAATACACACACACACGTGTGTGTATGTGTGTGTGTGTGTGTGTGTGTGTGTGTGTGTATAAAATACAGAATAAAGAAATCAAACTTCAGTTTAAATGATTACTTTTCTGAAAGCTATTCTGATTCCTCTAGGGAGTGCTGCTTCCATCTATGTTTTCAGTAGCATATTTTACTTTTTTTTACTATTGCATTTATTTGGGCATATTATAATATTTATGTGTCTCAATTACACTGGCTATATGAGCTTGGGAAAATAAAACTAGGGCTTAGTTTCTTATGTGTAAAATGAGGAAAATACGACATGCTGAATAGGATGGCTGGGAAAACGCGGTGCTTGGTACAATTTAAATGAGCAAGATGAATAATTGCTGTAACTATATTATTGCCTTCTTCTCTATGAGTAATTTGCAGCCATTTAGCTTCTCAGGTACTGCATGTTTCAAGACATCACTTTCTACTTTTTGCACTTGACTGTAATTCATTGGGAGCAGGACTATTTTCTAATTCATCTTTGCATCTCATAATCCTAAGTGGAAGTGCCTGCCACTCAGAAAGTATATGTATGAATGTCTTTTTAATGAATGCTATACTTTTCTTTTTACTGATAGCTAAATGAAAGTATCTAAATATAGAATTTTTGTTGTATCATTGAAATAAGATGCTCATCAGAAACTAAACCAGGTGTTTTGAAATATTTTATCAAGAAACTACTAGAATATTTAAGAATACAAATCTTATTTTAATATAGTTAACTGAACAGGTTATTGACAAGAGATAATCTGATTAAATATTTTAAGAACACAGATTGATGAAGCACGATTAACCTTATATTCATTTTAAATTTTAATTATTGTTCATTTTCTCATCTGTTATAATTTTTGCCACTTGGTTTACAGATTCACTAGAAAATCTTTTTGAAAAATAAAAATTTAAAATTAAAGTAGAATATATAACATTTTTTAAAAATCCTTTTGAACATAAACTTTTAAAAAATTGCTTTTATTCCTATTTTTAGAGTATTTACCTCAGTGTTTCTTTCATTTCTTGATGAATTTGTTCCACCTTGCTCCACAAAGAGTTCTGCCTATCTTTTCATTTAAACATTCTCAAATATATTTTTACAATTTTAAAGTAGACTATTCATGTTAAAATAAATAATTGCATTTTTTCATTATTACAAAAAGTTTTGAATATGAATAATGTAAAAGATGCTTACTTGTCCCTCAATTTCTAAGTTTAATAAAAAAATCAGGGGAAATAAATAGCAAGACATTTGAAAATTAAATTTGAACTCTCTATACAGTCTTTCTGATAATGTTTCATGGTCTATCTAATATTAGATTAACAAGCACAAACAAAAAGCTTTACTACAAAACAAACAAGCAAACAAACAGATTTTATCATAGCTCTATTTTAAAAAAAGAGTATGCCAAAAGAAAATATAAGTCAATTTATAAACCTTTTACTTTGGAAAATAAATTGAGAACTTTCAAAACTATATTAAATATAAAATGCTACAATGAAACTAATGATCACCATTTCATTAAGTATATTCATCATAAATAAGTGTTATATCATGTTAAATGAGAATTTGACCTCAAAGACAAGTGAAACAAAAGCACAAATCAAAGACAGGGACTATATCAAACTTAAAAAATCTGCATAACAAAAGAAATCATCAACAAAACAAAAAGGCAACTGATCAAAGGGAAAAGATATTTGTAATTAGCACCTCTGATAAGAGGTTAACATCCAAAATATATAAAGAACTTATACAACTCAACAACAACAAAAAAAACAAACAATCCATTTAAAAAATGGGCAGATGACCTGAACAGACATTTCTCCCAAGAAGACATACAAATGACTACCAGATATATGAAAAGATGCTCAACTTCACTAGCTATTAGGGAAATGCAGATCAAAACCACAATGAGATATCACCTCTCACCAGTAAGAATGGCTACTATCAATGACCCCCTTTCCCCTTAACTACCTCCCCTCCTCCCCCCTATCCCATTGATAGCCACTAGAATGGCTATTATCAATGAGATAAGTAATAACAAGTGTTGGAGAGGCTGTGGGGAAAAAGGAACCCTCATATATTGTCAGTGGGAATGTAAATTGGTACAATCACTATGGAAAACAATATGGGGGTTCCTCAAAAAGTTAAAAATAGAATTACCATATGGTTCAGCACTCTTTCTTCTGGGTATCTACCCCAAAATTTTTCTAAACATTTCTGCATAAAGACATATGCATCCAATGTTCATTGCAGCATTATTCATGGAAGCCAAGACATGGAAACACTTAAATGCCCTTTGATAGATGATTGGCTAAAGAAGATGTGGTACATATAGACAATGGAATATTACTCAGCCATAAGAAAAGATGAAATACTGTCATTTGCAATGACATGGATGGATCTTGAGATGGTCACGTTAAGTGAAATAACTCAGATGGAAAAAATTGAGGATCATATGATTTCACTCACATGTGGGGTATAAAACTTAAAGCAACAAATGAACAAGTCAAACAAACAAAAACAGATAGACACAGACAACTAAAGTTTAATGGTTACCAGACGGAAAGCGGGAGGAGGATAGGAGGTACAAAGGGGTAAAGGAGGTCAAATATATAGTGAGGGAAGAAAATTTGACTTTGGGTGGTGAACACAAATGCAATATATAGATGATGTATTATTGAACTGTACACTTGAAACCTATATAATTAGTTAACCAATGTCATCTCAATAAATTGAAAAACTAAAAAATATATGCTATAGAGCAGGGTGGTCAACATTACAATTCCATCTTGAGATAATATGGAAAAATATTAGTATTCATTACTGATGATTTTTAGATATATTTTTAATTTTCGAGAATCATGTATAGGATAATAATAATGTATGAATCTGAAATTGCAAAATTATTAAAAGATTTTTGTTTTCCCTTTTAAAATTTTCTAAATTACTTCTAATTATTCTTGCTCCATGTTATTTGTAAAGACAAAAAGTTATAACAACTTAAATGGCCAATAGTCTTTTTTTTCCCCAGATTTATTGAAAAATAATTGACATACATCACTGTATAAATTGAAAGCATATAGGCAGATGGTTAGATTTACAAATATTGTGAAATGATTACCATAATACATTCAGCCAATAGTCTTGTATGATGTGTCTAATATATAAGTATTGTATTACTCCTTGGTTAATACAGAAATATCAAAAAATGCAAATTAACAAAAATATTTAAAACTCTATATCAATTTGTAGCCATTAGTATCTTTATATATGTCTTTTTATATTTAAAATGTATGTACAAGGAATTTATATATATATATATATTTTCTGTATGTCAAATTATATAGGGTTATACCATTTTTATGGCTTCGAAAGCTACTATTTTCAGTTATTAACTAGGCATTGAGAATTTTCTTTATTTCAAACAAAAGATGGTATATTTCTATTTCAAACAAAACACTAGAGTTGGATTAAAAATTGTGATAATCAAGTAGTATTTTTAAAAATAGAAATATTTTTAAAGGATGCATAAAATTTATAAATTGTTGTAAAACCACTGCAAATAACAGCAATATTACCAAAACTTGAAAGATAGATACTAGGTAACATTTATATTTAATATAATTGCTCGTGTTTATTTGTTTTGGCCAAAAAAACTGCATTGGCCAACCTGCCTTTAATCTAATTGCTTTTGGCCAGCATGCTCTAGTCTAAATAATTCTTCAAACAATGAAGAACTGTCATTGACAATGATCATGATGATTAAATGCAGGTTGAGTGTCGGAACTGAAAAGGAGTAATAAATATATAAGATTTTATTCAAGAAAGATTTGTGGAAACATAAGAGATATAAATATGAGTGTGTACCCAGTGACCTGCACTGGGCCAAGCACTTAATGAGTAGAATATCATTTACTTTTCCTAACTCCGGTAGGTACAAGGAACAAAAGCCATTCTGTGGATGCCACTTCTGAACCAGAGAAGACTTGGTAAATGACCCCAAATCATACCGTTGGTGAGCAGACATAATCTTTGACTCCAAGGCCCACACAGGATTTGTCAATAAAGCAATTGTGCGGAGAGAAGTATGTGGTGGCGTAAAGATTTTCCCCAAGCTCCTTGCTTCACAGCAAGATGACCCTGTATTGAAATGATAGAGTTCATGTAAAATTGCAATTAATATTTCTCATTTTCTTTTTCTCCTTCTGTGCAGATACTAGCAGAGTTCAGTAGGAATCAAATTACAGCAAATAGCTTCATCTCCACATCTCTCCTTTAGGACAAAGCGGAACACCAATTCTGGTAGAAAATTGAGTTGTTTATATTTTTATCTTAGCGGTGCTGCTCCATCAAATGACATGTTGAAAGAGAATTCAATGTTTTAATTCCATTTAGTGCTAATCAAATAAATGTCTGTGAGATTACACAGTTTCATCGACTTCTTTCCCTTTCTTCATTAGTTAGCCCTAGTTTTCTTTATGATTCTTAACATAACCTAACATTAAAATGCTCGGCGGGGGGGGGGGGGG